>NW_026726381.1:0-41677 GCF_029784015.1 Lycium ferocissimum | reverse complement strand
TCATTGGTATACGGTTTGGTTGTCTTCTAGGAGAGTCAATGCACCTCCCTCAGTATGACAAGAATTTGTTGATGCTTTCCTTCGACATTACTTGCCCCCAGAAGTTCGGTGGGCTAGAGCCGACAAGTTGTTGAATCTTAGGCAATGAAGCATGAGTGCTTTAGAGTATAGTCTCCGCTTCAATTTTTTGGCTAGGTGTGATCCGGCCATGGTAGCAGATATGGGTGATCGGGTGCACCGATTTGTGAGAGGCTTAGGGCCACATTTGATGGATAAGTGTTTGACTGCGTCCCTTTAGGACAATATGGATATTTCTCGCGTTCAAGCCCATGCCTAGTATTTGGAGGAAAGCCAACAACCGGAAAGAGGTGAGCGTGAGCTTGACAGAGGATATCACAAAAGCGCTAGATCTTCGAGTCCGATTGGTTAGTTTAGAGGAGGGAAAAGACAACAGTTTTCTAGGCATTCAGGCCATTCTATGACTAGTGCGCCTCCACGATTTACGGGCTAGAGATTTGATAGATCTACTTACTCCGGACCGAGTCAGAGTTTTAGAGCTTCAGGTTCTCATTACAGAGGAGACTCGGGTCAGGCAAGGCCATCCATGCCACGATGTTCTGAGTGCGGGAAGCTACATTAGGGCTAGTGTCGACTAGGTTCATGTTATATCCCGTATTTTGTACATTGGGACAATCCGAGTTAACCACGAAAAGTTAGGGACAAGACTATTCCGGGATACGAAGTAGAGACTTTTAACCACGATTTTGTTTTGAGGCATAAGTTGCTTATGATTTTCTTGGTATGGAATATTAAGGAAAATTTGGGGTTAAAGTGAATTAATGGAAGTTAATAATTCATCAACGAAAGGGCCATGTGGCCGTGCATATGGTGTGGGCCAAGGGCCACATGGATGGCTAATATATGTAAATAAAAGATGACTAAGTCATCATATTCATCATCTTCATCCCTTAGAAAATTCAAGAACCTTGAGAAACAAAGAAAGGCCATTCGGCCATAGTGAGCAAAAATTGAAGCCCAAAAATCTTCATCAAAAAATATTTTCTTCTAGCTAATCAACCAATTGGAAGGTCCTCTTTAACGCGAGATAGTTGTTGGAGCAAGCAAATCATTTATTCTTGCAAGCACAAACTCTAGCTAAGTTGAAGAACCAAGTGAAGAAGGTAAGGTTCAATCCTCTTTTTCATGTGTTATGGATGATTTGTGCATGTTGTAGTATGTGGAAATGAATGAAATTCATGAAAGAATGGATGTTGATGTTGAGCCGTGTGTGTTGGTTCTTGGCCATGTATATGTTGTGTTGTGTAGGAGTGATAAATTAATTGTATTTAGCATGTTTGGGTGTTGTTGTAGGGTGTAGAAATGGATGAAAATTATGGAATTTGTATGTTGATGTTGTGGCCGAATATGGGCTGATTTGGTGTAGGCATGTTGAACTAATTTTATTTAGTATTTTTGGTTGTTGTTGTTGGGGAATCTATGATGATAATGAAAGTTTAATGAATCAAGTTGAAGTTGTAATTGTTGTGGGCTGATTTGGAAGTTAACGTGATTCTTATGTAGATTTTATATTTATGATAATGACATTGTTAATGTGTAGATTGTTGGTGTAGTTCATGAGTTTGGAAGAAAGAAAGGTGTTGTTGTTGTTCTTGTTGAATTGGGAAGGTTTCGGGTGGAGTATGTGTTGGTTGGGTTATTTTGAATATTGTGCGGATTGCTTGAAATGTTCTTGAATCTTGTTTGAACGATCTCGAATTAGTACTTGAATGTGCGAGCATTGGTGTTGGCTTGATTATATGTAGTTGAATTGAATGCAAGTGAATGTCGTCGCATTATGTGGGAGAAGGTTGTTAATGTTAGAATGCGTTTTAAATTGATTATTGATGTTATTAGTATGATTGTTGGTATTGTTGTTGAAGATTTGGCCGAGTTGAATTCTCGGGGTTGTTGTATTTATAGGGGAAATGCTGCCCAAATTTCTGTAGAATTAAGTGCTAGTTTGGGATTGGAGTTTTAAGTATCTATAGCTAATGTTTGGTATATAACGATGTTGTTGTAGATCGTGGGCAGCCCAAGACTTAAGTTTGGATTAGCTTAGGAAGCAGACGAGGTATGTAAAGCTTACCCTTCTTTCTTTTGGCATGTCCTAGTGGTAAGTAGGCTATGATACGAGCCTCGGGGTAACTCTAATCTTACGATCCGAGCATGACTACGATTTCTATTCACCTCTTAATGTTGGCATTCTTAATGTAGAAGAATTATGGTTCTTATGTCTTTGGTATGATTGGATTTCACATGTCGCATAAAAAGTTTTGTTCCTAAAGGATTCTGTAACTACAAACGACCGTAACTTTCATGGACGAGCTCGGATCGCTTCGAAACGTTCGTAGAAGATTTTATACGAATAATATCTCTAACTTTTATAGGCGGGCTCGGATTGGTTTGATACTTGTCCGCGGGCCCCCGAGACTTTTCCATGTTTGGTTCTAACGACTTTTTGAAAAGAACTTGCATGACTATTGTCTTAACCCCCGAGTGTCAATTACTTATTTATCTGTCGAGTCTGAACTGATGATTTATATGCATATGGTTTGATACGTGTCTATGGTTTCTAAAGTTCTATTTGATATGTTCCCAAGTTACGTTCGGAGGAAACTTAATTTGACTATTGTCTTGGCTTTTAAAAGATGATTCGTTTTGGTTATCCTATTGAGTCGTTGAAAATGTTTTATGTGCATATGGTTTCTCACTACTCTGCTCGTGCGAGCTGTTATTACTTCTTCACTGCGTCCCGGGCCAGGGCATGTATTCGTGCACGACTGCATTGCATTATTCACCGCGTCCCTCACTAGAGGGCCGGGGCACGTTATATGTATATGATGATATTCACCGCGTCCCTCGCTAGAGGGCCGGGGCACGTTATATGATATGATGATGATATGATGATATGGGGGAGGCGGCCAGGATGGCATATGATGACTTCATTCACCGCGCCCCTCACTAGAGGGCCGGGGCACGTTATATGTACATGATATGATGATTTTACTTACCGCGTCCTCGGCTAAAGGGCGGGGCACGTTATATGTATATGACATGATGATTTTACTTACCGAGTCCCTCACTAGAGGGCCGGGACACGTTATATATGCATGTGTACATGATGATTATTTACTTATGTCACTCAGTCCCATAATGAGCCGGATATGATATTGATACGCATGATTTATGTTTCAGAGGCAAGTCTTATGATTTTCTATGCTCCTTATTTCCGTATGATCCTATTCTTGTATTCCATGCTTTACATGCTCAGTACATATTCCGTACTGACCCCCTCTCTTCGGGGGCTGCGTTTCATGCCCGCAGGTACAGACGATCGTTTTGGTGATCCGCCGGTTTAGGACATCCATTCGGCTGTCTTGGAGTGCTCCTTTGTCCGGAGCCCATATTTTGGTACAGATTCCTTCGTTGTATATATGTACACTTATTCAGGGGTACGGCGGGGCCCTGTCCCGTCATATGGTCCCGTCACACTTATTCCTAGAGGTCTGTAGACATATATGTGGGTTGTGAAAAGTTCTGTTCGGTTATGTTCGTATGATTTGTGTTTGGGCGGTCCCACCTGCCATGGCAGCCTTATCGGCTTGTATTTGTACATATTTTGAGATGTTGTGATATATGATAGCCTTGTCGGCTTCTGTGCGATATATGTGTTTGTATGCGACGGTTCGAGACCAGTGTACGATCTTTGTATGTGCATAAGTTATCTGTATGCCGCTTCGGGTTATAGGTGTGTACGAGTGTCCAGTTCGGGCACTAGTCATGGCCTATGGGGTTGGGTCGTGACAGTTCAGATGTTTGCTACACATGCGATCGGCCAACCCATATCATGCGTGACTGCCCCTCGATTGGTGGTAGGGGTAGGGTCCAGCCTTCAGGGTCGGCAGCCGGGTCTTCATTATCTATACGCCCTCCGGGGCAAGGCTTTCAGAAACTAGTTAGTCGCGGTAGAGGTAGAGGAGGAGCTGCCAGTTCTAGTGGTTCCCGGCCACCGTATTTATGCTTTGGGCACGGACGGCGACAATCTTGAGTCCTCCCCTGATGTTGATACAGGTATATTATCGGTATTTTCTCTTGATGTATATGCATTGATATATCCGGGCTCCACATTGTCATATGTTACTCTATATATTTCAAGTCGATTTGGGGTCAAACCGGAGTCAATCAAACCTTTCGAGGTATCGACATCCGTTGGTGAACCGGTAATAGCTAGCCGAGTACATAAAAATTATGTAGTTGTGATTTGTGATTATCGTACAATGGTTGATTTAGATGAGTTTAAAATGGTGGACTTTGATATTATTATGGGCATGGATTGGTTGGCTTCTTGCTATGCCAATGTTGATTGTAGAACGAAAATGGTTCGCTTCCAGTTTTCGGGAGAACCAGTTTTGGAATGGAAAGGAAATACAGCGTCCCCGAGAGGTAGGTTTATTTCCTATCTCAAGGCGAGGAAAATGATTGCTAAAGGTTGTATTTATCATTTAGTCCGGGTTCATGATATAGAAGCCGAATCGCTGACTCTTCAGTCTGTCCCCGTGGTGAATGTGTTTCCGGATGTATTTCAGGATGAGCTTCCAGGTTTTCCCCCAGAGCGGGAGATTGACTTTGCTATTGATGTTCTGCCGAATACTAAACCCATATCTATTCCTACTTATAGAATGGCTCCCGCAGAGTTGAAAGAGTTGAAGGAGCAATCGAAGGACTTGCTTGAGAAAGGCTTCATAAGGCCTAGTTCATCCCCGTGGGGAGCACCCGTGTTGTTTGTGAGGAAGTGTCACGACCCGACTACGGGCCATGACGGGTACCCGGGGCTAACCACCAAGTACCGCTCATACCATTACCCGTCATACACATCATACATTCATTCATTAATCTTATACTCAAATCATAGGAAAACCATTTTTTCACTTGAAACATATTTACTTTATATACATAAGCCCTTCGGCTATCAAAATCAAAATAATGTATATACATACGAGGGGAAACTGTGAGACCATACTACCCACACATACGCATCTACGAGCCTCTACTAGAGTACTAGACATATGGACGGGACAGGACCCCGTCGTGCCCAAAACATATATGTACACAAAATAGTAAATCAATGGCACCTCCGGAATAATGGAGTGCTCTCAAAAGTCTGCTAATCGGCTCCTATGAATGCGGTCGCCTCCCTGTCTACCTGTGGGCATGAACACAGCGTCCAAAGAAAAGGACGTCAGTGCGAGCATTGTACTGAGTATGTAAGGCGTGAATAAAAATGAACATAATAGAGAAATCATAAGACATGAGATGAGGATATAACCTGCTTAACTTTTAAGAGTAAGTGCATTTTCATCATATCACATATACCATGAAATCACATATATCATCATATCACGCTTATCATATCACATATGTCCTCATCGTTAACCCGCATCAGGGTAACCATCATATGCCGCCCACTAGTGGTGGTCATGTCCGACCTCTAGGCACGGTGTACTCATAACATCGTACCAAGTAGTGATCATGTCCGGCCATTCAGGCACGGTGGAACCATAAGCAGCCCGCCCTAGCGATGACATGTCCGGCCATCTAGGCGCGGTAGACTCATATCATCACATATACCTCATAACTTATCATGAACTTTTCATAGAGCATGCATTAGAATTTAAAGACAATATATGAAAATCATATCATATTCGTAGCATGAACTTCATAAAAAAAATCGTATGATAGGCTTATAATCTCTAAACTTAGGTTCATCATTACCATTATCGTATTTATGGCATATCTCTTACCTTTATGAACATAGACTCGCAATTTTTCCGGAACATTTGTCATAGGACATGCATTAGAGCTTATAGACAATCTATAACAATATCGGGGTGACATAAGGTCGAGAACCCCCGATTACATTATGGAGTAATCATATTCATCATATCTCACCTTGAAGGAACTAACATTTTAAGGTGGTATAACTCGATGCAACCTCATGGGATCGTAAATAGGGTCATTAGATTGTAGAAACATCATATCGTATTCATAGCAAGAACTTTATGGAATTAGCATATCATGAATTTTAGAACTTTCAGGCTCAACTCATAGTCATCATCACCATACTCACATCGTATCTCTTTTCTTTATCATATGAAAAGCTCTTTATAATCATAGACTCATAATTTCCGATGTGTAGGAAAGTCATGGAAATGTAGGAAAATTCATGCCGTGGAGTCATGCCTTAGAAAGAAGGGACTAGCCTTACATACCTTTTTCATTAACTATTCTATCGCTTGCTCGTTCTCCTTCAATGCCTACGTTTCTACTTTCAAGAGAATTCGCATTAACATTAGCTAATCGATTACATGAATGTGCTTATTAAAGCTAGAGAAAATTGGGCAGCATTTCCTTTGTTTATACAACTTTCCCCATATTCCATATCAACTTCCAAACGTCCATAACAACATCCACAATATTATAAGCGACAATCATCATTCATCTACATTATTCACGTTACACAATTTCACTTCAATTCCTCCATAATCATGGTCATAGTTCACTATTACGTTCTCTCACATATAATACTTATCCCATGTTCCAAATATCATTCATAACATCCTTACAATCATAATATATCAATATTCATGATTCAATCCAAACTACTACAAAAATGACACTATTTCCACATTCATGACCCATTTTCTATATTCTTCTACAATCCAAGTGTTTCAACTTCTTAATACCTTAAACAACATGAAAAGATCATAAAACTTACCTTAGATAGTATAGGAATAAGCCTTGAGTGAAAATACTCTTCTTGCACCAAAGCCCTAGTTCACTTCCATTGGAATTTCTTGGCTTGGATGAACTTCAATGAGTTTCATACACTTAACTCTCTTGGTTTGATGAAGTTGATCTTGAATATCTTTTGAGTTCTTATAGAAGAAGTGTGTGTGGAACCCTCTAGAAGACTTGAGAGAGATGAAAAAGTGTGGGAAATGAAATTAGTGAAGTGGGATCACATTAATATAATTGAACTTAACTCAGCCTGTCGGGACTTCCACGGACATTTATACGGTCCATAGAACATTGCACGGCCAGTATAAGTGGTCGTGGTTCACCATCAGGCAAACATCATCTTTGCTGGGTGTTATACGGACCCTTATACGGACCGTATAATGTTATACGGACCGTATAAGTCGGTCGTATAACCCCATTTCCCTGAAATGATCTCCGTCGTTCGTTTGATCTCCAATCCTTATGGAACCTTCTTGAAACTTGTTTAACACCTCGTTAACAATATAAGGGACATTATAACGCTTCTCCAAAACATCATTAAGCCATCATTAATTTGATACTCGTAAATCTTGCCCGACACACAACATATATCTTGCTTTCCTTAACAACTTTCATCTCCTACCTCAAATGTCTTTGAAATCTTGTTTAGATCATCAAATGTTATTTCTTACTTACCAAGACATCGTATACTTCATGCCCTTCATTAGTCTATTCACTGTATGCTAACGAAATTTTTTTGAGGTGTAACAGGAAGAAAGATGGCTCTTTGCGAATGTGCATTGACTATCGGCAACTGAATAAGGTGACGATCAAGAATAAATATCCGCTCCCAAGGATTAACGATTTATTCGATCAATTGCAGGGTGTCCAATGGTTTTCAAAAATAGATTTGAGATCCGGGTATCATCAAGTGAGAGTTAGGGAGGAAGATATTCCCAAGACGACCTTCAGAGCAAGATATGGTCATTTTGAGTTCCGGGTAATGTCATTTAGGCTAAATAATGCATCGACAGTGTTCATGGACTTGATGAACAATGTGTTCAAGTCTTTCCTAGACTTATTTGTGATTGTGTTCATTGACGATATCCTGGTATATTCTCGGTCCGAGGCAGAACATGCGGATCATTTACGTACTATCCTTAGAGTTCTCCAACCTCAAGAGCTATTTGTAAAATTTTCAAAGTGCGAGTTTTGGTTGAATTCGGTGACCTTTTTGGGGCACATTATTTCAGCCGATGGTATTCGGGTAGATATCCAAAAGATTGAGCCTGTGAAGACTTGGCCAAGGCCTACAACACCTATGAGGGTTCGCAGTTTTACGGTTTGGCAGGTTATTACAGAAGATTTGTGGAAGGTTTTTCTTTTATCTCTGCACTATTGACAAAGCTAACTCAGATTCAACTAAATTTCAATGGACGGATGCTTGTGAACGTAGTTTCCAAGAGTTAAAGAATAGATTAACTTCGGCCCAGGTCCTGACACTTCCAGAGGGGTCGAAAGGCTATATTGTCTATTATGACGCTTCGGGCATTGGATTAGGGTGTGTGTTGATGCAACATGGTAAGGTGATTGCGTATGCTTCAAGGCAATTGTGAAAACATGAGAAAATTTATCCAACATGATCTTGAGTTAGCTGCGGTGATTCATGCATTGAAGATGTGGAGACATTATTTGTATGGTGTTCATGTGGATATCTATACGGATCACAAGAGCCTTCAGTAAATTTTCAAGCAGAAAGAATTGAATTTACGACAACGGCGATGGTTAGAGTTGTTGAAAAATTATGATGTTAACATCTTATATCATCCCGAGAAGGTGAACATTATGGCTAATGCTCTTAGCTGTAGATCTATGGGAAGTTTATGTGATGTTCAGCTAGAGAAAGAAGGTTAGCTCGTGAACTCCAGCAATTAGCTAGCCTAGGAGTTCGGGTAGTGGACTCAGGCAACGTGGGAGCTACCATTCAGAATTCAGCTATCTCGTCACTAGTAGTTGAGGTGAAAGAGAGCCAGTATGAGGATCCCATGCTAGTTCATTACAGAAATACACTTCCTCAGAAGAAGAAATCATCCTTTGAAATTTCTGGAGATGGAGTTCTCCGATGTCGAGGCAGGTTGTGTGTTCCTGATGTTGTAGGATTACGCCATCAAATATTGAAAGAAGCCCATTGTTCCCGTTATTCCGTTCACCCCGGAGCAACGAAAATGTATCATGACCTTAAATCTATTTATTGGTGGAATGAGATGAAGAGAGACATAGCGTAATTTGTGGCCCAATGTCTTAATTGTCAGCAAGTGAAAATTGAGCATCAAAAGCCCGGTGGATTGTTGCAAGCTATGGAAATTCCAACTTGAAAATGGGAAGTGATTAATATGGACTTCATTGTAGGCTTGCCTCGTTCTCGGCATAAATATGATTCTATATGGGTGGTTGTAGATAGACTGACGAAGTCAGCTCATTTCTTACCGGTCAGAACTACATATGCAGCCGAAGATTATGCAAGGCTTTATGTCAAAGAAATAGTGCGACTCCATGGTATTCCAGTATCTATTATTTCTGATAGAGGGACACAGTTTACCGTAAATTTCTGGAAGTCTTTTCAAGAAGGTTTGGAAACTCAGGTGAGTCTTAGTACAGCATTTCATCCACAGACAGATGGGCAAGCTGAACGTACCATCCAGACTCTAGAGGACATGCTACGGGCATGTGTATTGGATTTTAGAGGTAGTTGGGATGATCACTTACCGCTTATTGAATTTGCTTATAATAATAGTTATCATTCTAGCATCCAAATGGCCCCGTATGAGGTTTTGTATGGACGCAAGTGCAGATCTCCAATTAGGTGGTTTGAAGTAGGGGAGACTAAATTGATAGGGCCAGACTTGGTCCAGCAAGCTATAGAGAAAGTCAAGCTCATACAGGATCGTTTATTAACAACTCAGATTCGTCAAAAATCCTATACAGATAATCGTCGAAGGGACTTAGAGTTTCAAGTGAAAGATTGGATATTCTTGAAGGTGTCGCCAATGAAGGGTGTCATGAGATTTGGCAAAAAGGGCAAGCTTAGTCCTCGGTATATTGGACCTTATGAGATTGTACGCAAGGTAGGCCAAGTGGCTTATGAATTAGCTCTACCTTCGAAATTGGAGTCAGTCCATCCGGTTTTCCATGTATCGATGCTTCGTAAGTGCATTGGAGATCCTTCTAGAGTTGTACCGGTAGATGATGTTCAAGTCACTGAGCAATTATTCTATGAAGAAGATCCCATTGCCATTCTAGATAGGCAAGTGTGGAGACTCAGAACCAAAGATGTAGCTTCAGTTAAAGTCTTATGGAGAAATAACAACAGAGAGGAAATGACCTGGGAAGTGGAAGAAGACATGAAGTTCAGGTACCTACATTTATTTCCACCTTCAGAGGAGACTCAGGCAGAGACGTCGTTGTCCCCAGGTATGTAATGCTTTCTTAGATGTTTTCTTGGTCGTGTGTGGCCATGGTTGTTGATGTTGTTGTTGTAGCCCGCGAGGCGATATATTTTGGAGTTCTTTGTGACGGGATGGTAGTGCCATATTACGGGAGAAACTCTAGCGAACTTTTTGTAGAATCCCCAAGAGTCTATCATTCGAGGACGAATGTTCCTAAGAGGGGGAGAATGTTACACCTCGTAGTTTCGTCCTTTGAGATTCGTTAGGTGTTAGTTGTCTTAATCGTGGAAGCTGGAGTTATATTCTAGGATATATGAGATTATATGTTCCTATATTATGGTAATTGGGGTTTAAGCTCATGAAATAAGCTATGGAAGGATTTGAGGACAAGCGAATTAAGGAAATTAAGTTTATCAAAACTTTGGGAAAACTTGACAAAATTTTGGACAGGATTTTGGTCCGACTTGAGAGAGGCATATCTCCTAGAATATTAGGAGTTTTGGAGTGTTTATTTTGTCTAAATTGAAGTTCATTGAGTCTAGTTTCCAACACAACAAACCGTTCATCAATGTGACATCGGAGTAAAAACGTTATGGGTGTTTTAAGACAGACTGGTCGGGCAGAACATTTTGACGGATCAGTTTGACGGACCACAGAAATTTCTGCGGCTCGTCAAATGGTATTTTCCCAGGGTAAAACAATCACAGTGAGCCATGTTTTGCTGGGCAGTTTGGCGGAGCATTTTGACGGATCGTAGGAATTTTGAAGGTCCGTCAAAGTGGGTGCAGGATTGCCCGACGGGATTTTAGGTTACGTTTTATATATTTCATTTCATATCATTTGGGCTCCAAAACCCTCTCTCTAGGTCTATAAACTAATCCAAGCCAAAATCCAAGAAAATATAAAAGAAGTAAGAGGTCCAAGTGCTACGAAGCTTGCTAGGGTTTGTGGAACTCAAGATTTCATTTGGTGTTGATGTTGGAGACTTCACTTTAGTGGAGTAAGTTGATCCAAGACTTGTTCTTAAGTGATTAAGGTAAGATTTCACATCTTTTACATATGGTTAAGGTTGTTTGATTGTTATGCCATGTGGGTAAAGGAAGAAAAGTGGAAATAGAGTTCAAGTATGAACTTGGAGATATTATGAGCTATAGGTTAACTTGAATTGTAATTCTTGGCATCTTAGGAGTATAATCTTGTTGTGGATGTTATAGATGATGTTGAGGAAATATTGTATGTAAGCATATATGGTGTTGTGTTGTAGCCATTGTTATGAATGATCATGAAAAGGAGTTTTGGGATTGGATGATGCTTAACTTGAATGAAATCTCTTGATTGTGGTATTGTTGATAATATCATTGTTGATTGGGGGTTGTTTTGGTATTTGGTAGAAGTAGATGAAATAGGGGTAATGCTGCCCAGTTTTCGCTAGCTTACGAATTCTACTTGTTTGAACTTAAGGGTGTCTTTGAAGCCTAACCTTGGTATGAACCCTCTTAAATGTAGATTTCTCGGGCTTTGGAGGTGAACGTTAAGTAGTTAAGAAGACATAAAGGTATGTAAGGATAACCCGTCTTTCTTAAGGCATGATCCCATTGATGTATACCTTCATGTGAAATCCATAGTATATTCCATGATGATTTCATTCGTAGAATCACTAAAGCTCATGATATACCAGTGGTCCCACCCTATGATAGTTGATCCTCTAAGGAAGGATATAATGAAAATGATCATGATGATGATGATGATGTTGAGGACATGTATGTACTCCTATGTATATATATTTACATATTAAAGTATGACTACTAAGAACACCGAGCTTATATGGCCGGGTATGATATCTATCGCGCGCACACCACCTGCCGGTATGGGTACGGATGACAACGAGCCTTAGTAGGGCCGGTATATATAACACCGAATCTTATCATGATCGGGTATGTAAGACACCGAACCTCTATGGTCGGGTATGATACTACTATATGTATAAATGTATGAAATGGAAGTTTCCCATTAGAAATAGGGTAAGTAAATATGATGAACGTCGCTAGAGGTATAAATGACTCTATCATCCCTTGGCTCTTCTATCTTATGTTGTTTCTCATGCTTCTATTATATTATTGAATATGCTTTACATACTCAGTACATTGTTCGTACTGACATCCTTTTCTTTGTGGACGCTGTGTCATGCCCGCAGGTGGACAGGGAGATAGACTCCAGTTTGTCCGGAGATCGCTGGTAGGAGCTCCATTTGATTCGGGCTGCCGTTACATTTGGTACTTTTTTTTGTGTGTATATACGTATGGGCATGGCGAGGTCCTGTCCCGTCTATATGATGTTGCACACTCTTTCTAGAGGCTCGTAGATAGTTGTGTACAGTTAGATGTCTTGTAGCCTTGTCGGCTCATATTTTGTATATCATTTTGCCAGCCTCGTCGGCTTGTGTATATGTATATGGGCATGTTTGTTGATGTTGTTATAAAAGTGCTTTAGCCCAATGGAAATGGTATTACTCATGGCTCACCTATATATAAATGTGAATGTATAATAAGAGCTGCTCGGTGGGTTAGCTCCGGGTGCCCGTCATGGCCCTCCGGTTGGGTCGTGACAATTTATTCCAAACCTGTATGTGGATATGTAAGTCTATGTCCTCCATGGCTGTGTTAGTTGGGAGAGGCAAGAAGCAGGGGCGCGGGAGAAGGGGGGGGGGCTTGGTTTGAACCTTCCCACAGGTGACCGACTATGCCGGAGGTTCATAAAACCTCTTGGAATTTGTGCGACATCAGGAATAATGGGGTGATGACTTTTCCTCCCCACCACCCAGGTCTTTTGAGATGAGTTTAAGGTCATGGAAGTATATATGCATACTACATGGATTTGTGAATAAATAGGATATTATGTTTGTATGTGTGTACAGTTATGCATATGATAGGACTTGTGAATAAGTAGGATGCTGTGTATGTATGTGTGTATAGCTGTACATATGATAAGATCAGTAAAATATTAAACTAACCGGGTCTTTATTTCTTTCCTTCTTCACTGCATGGCCATTTGAGCCGAGGTCCAGCCACTCTATTAGGCCAAAAATTCTTTCGAAAGTACTGAGTCCAAGAAAAGAAAGGGAAGCTAGTATATATTTGAAGGCTCAGTCATGGGTGAAAATGACATGAAGGCCCAACCATGGGAAAAAATGGTTACTAGGCATTTGGTACACCCCTAGTCTATCTTTCCTATATTATTTATGCTGTTCCAATTTTCTTAAATGTTGTATTATATTTATCTTTGTAAAAAACCACAGTATTATTGGAATCGGTTATGATTTGAACTAGGCATCTTAGGCAAATGGTGCATATGTCATTTAGTTGACTCTAGATCCTTAAAACAAATTTTTGGAAACTCGAAATATGCGTACTGATTTTTTGAACTTAAAGGGAACTAATCACGTTTTCAATAAATTAAGCAATAAGGAGACTAAGAGGTTTTGAGGTCAAAATGGTGATATTTTGTTTAAAACAAAAGAGGAGAAGTAAATTGAACCAATTCCTTTTAAGATGGATATGTTTTTCTGGGTTTGAATTGACAAAGATATAAAGTATTTTGGGCCAGAGTCCACACGATTTTAAAAGCAATCGGTTAAAGTATTTTGGGGCAGGGCACGCATAATTTTCCTTTTACACAGATAGTTAAAATACCTTGGGCCAGAGCCCATATAGCCTTTCTTTTAGAAACAAATGGGTAAAATTATTTTGGGTCAGAGCCCACTTGACTGTTTTCTCCTTTTTAGAAAACTAATGGCTAAAGAATTTTGGGCCAGAGCCCACATTTTTTAAAAGACGAGCGGATAAAGTATTTGGGCAAGAGCCCACATGACTTAAACGGCTAATAAAATAAATAAACCTCAAAACTGGATTTTCTTAAATAAATGGATCTGGGCCTTACCCTAAAAACGGTAACTCATTTTATAAATAAAGAATTGTTTTTGCTATAAAACCCAATTCATTTTTTTTAAAAGAACAAGTTCAATATGTCCCTTTTGTAAACTAAATGGCCAAAATATATCGGTAATCATAAAGTTTTAGATAAGGACATTCTAAAAAACGTATTAAACGGATTAACCCGGACCATGTGTGAATCAAGCATGAACAAAATTTATTTACCCTATACCTTAAATGAACTTTTCATCTCCACAAAAACTACTACTATCTTTATATATGAAAGGAACTAATTGTATCCGGATATTATAAATCCGAACCTAAGTACCCTATATATAAAGGGAATACATTAAATTCTTTTCAAAAAATGATATGCATAATGACAGACTTTTGCAGAAAATAAACACTAAATAAAAAGTTCATGCAAACACTCACACATTGAAATTCGAAGGTCAACCGTATAGTGCAGATCCTTAATACTAGGGTTCCTAACACCTTCCCTAGGGGATCACCAGGGCCCTTACCTAGAATTTTGGATTACGAAGACTTTTTCATTGTATATGAATAAATCCTTCTCGAAACTGGTTTTCTTAATTTCCTAAAAATTAGGTGGTGACTCTTTCAAAACAAAGTCCGAAAGAGCACCAATGATTTCGAAGTAGCTTTTCTGAGCGCTAACCCCGCCAGCAAAAATACGAACTGTTATAGATGGCGACTCCGCTGGGGACTTAAAGGTTCTAACCATAAGGATTCCAATATAATGTGGATATATTTGCTTTAACTGTTTATGAGCTTACTTTCCCGCATTTATCAACTGTCATTGCATGCATATCATAATTCCGCCACTCCTGACATTTATTTTACTCTTTGTTCCAAAGGCGACTTCACGGAGCACGCGGTTGTACCTTCAGTATAAAATCAAAATATTTCTTTTGGAAGTGCTATGAGGCGGGTTGGTTCGTGGTCGTCCAACTGCCCTAACAGTTCAGCCCCAGTTGTCCGCTCGGATTTTTGATCTTTTGTGAAAAGCCCACTTTAGTAAAACTAGGATAGAGCTAAGCCAAATCCCTACTGAACTAGAGCATTCATACCTAGATGAGTTTTGGGTATCTAAGACCTACCTAAAGCTCATTAAGAGAGACCACTCTGTGTTCGGACGGTCTATGACCCGAAGGGCACCACATCTCATTTATGTGCTATGTGGGAGCATGTTTTGTGCCTATGTGATGAACCTTTGACCCTATAGGGATGGGTGAATCTTAACCGTGTTTTTTTTTTGTAGATGGAAGGCCGAATCCGTTTTGACATAGTTACCGAGGCTTCGAATTTATTGAGAGTTTGGTGGGAATGGTTGGGTGACACTCACAGAAGAACGGTTAGCTGCACTTTAGGTCACCTGCCCTCTATCATGAAGATAAAGAGTCATCCGGTACTAATAGAAGTGTTAGTCGGGCATTGGGATAACAAGGAAATGTTGTTCCCATTCGGTGATATCGAGATGACTCCGACCCTGGAGGAGATCAAGGATGCCATAGACAGCAATTAAACCTATCTAAGGAGATGACACAAGCTAGATCACAACCTGTTATTTCCACAGAGGCCCACAGTCGGCCAAATCATGATGTTTCTTACATTGACTGAGGCACCCTGGGCATGAGGACCCAGTGTAGCCTTTAGGGATCTGTACCGGAGGTTCGGGGATGTCACCAAATATACTCTATACTAGAGGGATTTCAAGAGTAGAGAAGAATGAGAGACCGTTAGGCCTTTAGCCTTCGCCATAGCCTTGCTAGGCACTATGGTGTTTCCACAGGACGAATCATTGGCCGTAGACACCCGAGTGATCTACTTGGCCCATGCTATCTTCTATGGTATAACCAAAGATCAGGAAACGAGGTATTTTGACCTGGCACCCATCATCCTGGCGGACATTTTTTGGGCTTTAGACAAATGTCGGAATCGCTTCCGATACTTCCAAGGATGTAACATGTTATTACAATGGTGGATTATCAAACACATCAACATGGCTAAAGAAGTCCAGTATTTGAGCAACCACAACAGAATAGACCCCCTTACAAATTATTGTCCGAACCTTGGTTAAATGTCAAAAGGGGCGTGGGCCCGCTTCTTTGAGGAGTTGACTGAAGATAGGGTCCAGTGGATGTTTTTGACTTCATATTTTCGAAATTGTGGTGATTTGGGGTACGAATTGTCCCTTTGTGCCATTAGTAGGGGTTCGAAGAATCCGTCCTTATTATCCATCTTGGGTTTTAAGGCAATTTGGTAGAAGGAAAGTGCTACCTCAAGTAGGGAATCTTGAGCAGTTCATCATTGAGCACACAGAGCCCCGTAAAAATCAAGAACGCTGGGGTGATCCTCAGAAATTGGAATGGTCGTGTGAGTTGGGGCCCAGATACTTTAGCTCCAGACAGGTTCGAGGCAGGATATGACCCAGGGTATCATGAGTGGCTACAGGGACACTTGACCGGTGCATCCATCCCAGGGCCCACAATTCCTCATGATGCCCGAGAAGAAGAGCGTTTGAAGGAATGTTTGGAAAGCACAAATGAGCATTTGGCCAAAATTTTAGAAGAAACAGAGCCAGTGATAATCAAGATGGAGATGTACCAAGCACAACTTCGGATTTAGACCACCCTTCAGAGGGTCAAGAAGGCCAAGACAAGCCAGGCCTCGACATCCGCCGCTGGAGGAGAGTCCTGCTACTTTATTGCTCTATATCAAGCCCCATGTTGGCTTCATCATCTTTGTAATTCCTTCGGGGAAGATATTTTTATTATTTATTAACTAATGATGATTTTTCGGGGCAATGGTTCACCTTCACAAATGACACTTGCATGTTTCAAGCGATTAAGAGAGCCTTAACTCAAAAAGGCTTTAGGAACACGAGTAGTATAAATATCTACAAATTACATGGATACTTGGTACGTGATTAACACGCCTATCTGCTATGTGTGCTATCATATATTAAGGCTTGAGTACATTTGATCCGATGATCTAAACTACATACCAAAAGAAAAACCCCAAAGCTTAAAACTTACCCAAATTTATTTCCACTAAAGGTTGACTTACAATGGCAAACCAATGAGAACAAGAAATGTGGACTCTGGGAGAGACAGCTGAGATGCTGAGAGATAAGGTGCTACAGATAGAAAAGCACCTCTAAGAAATAGGGAGGAAAATTGAGGAAGTGGACAGATTGCTGGAGATGGTTGGGAACCCGCCAGAGGGCATACCCCAAGAATAATACTATGGGAATATCCCAGAAGAAGTAAGGGAATTGGTGCTGAACTAGATATCTTTAGAGAGGAGGGCTATGACGCCTAGAGAGGGGACCACGAAAGGAGTAAATGAAAACCAAGAAGCTAGATCAAACTGTGGGTTGACAGAAAAAGACCCGCAAGAGGAGTCGGAGCCTCAATAGGAAACCTCCGAACCTATTGAGGAAGAGGAACCAGAAGAGGAAGAAAGAAGAGCCCCAGGATATAGTGGGAGAAGAATTAGAGCCTATCGATATAGAGGTCGAAGGGGAAGAGGAACCATTCGAGATGTTTCCCGAGTTTGCAGAAGAAGAGAATGATGTGAATGACGAGTCTGACTACTATGCCTCGACCAACGAGGGATCTGACTTTTATGCACCCTCACCCATGCTGATACCAGCGACCTCCACTATAGCGTCAGAGAATTTTGGGAGGGCAGGCCCTTCCGAACCCGCCTGGTGGGGCATAGCCTTCAGAGCCCATTCTTCCCCATTCAGAGTGGCTTTATGGCCCGTCACTTGTAAGGAGATGTACAAAAGGATGGTCGCCACAGGAATGCCTTGCACCACTAGGGCTAGGTTGCCATCGCCCGAGTTGGTGTACGCATACAAAAGGTGCTCGTTTCACCGCAACCAGGCGGGTCATACCCTGAATTAGTGTTTGGAATTAAGGAGGAGAATTTGTAGCTTGATCGATGATAGGATCATTGAGACTTTGTGGGGGCCACACACCCTGCTAGTCCATGACCCTATTAGCCCTGAAGAAGAGGTCACCGCTAGTACTCAGATTTGGCGATATGATTTCACGATCTTCGAAGAATTATGCGCCCGCATATTTTTGACTTTAGCTACTTTAAGAAAGATTAGACCCGTGGAATCATGCCTCAAATCGAGAGGGCCGCGACCGGCACCCGATGCCTACCTGGACCGAGCGAACCAACATTTAAACTTACATTTAGCTAAGAAGGTGGATAGGCCTAAAGTGGCCACCTGCACTCAGAAAAATCCCAACACAGATATATACATATAACTCTCTGCGGTTTGGCCGCCTCCTCAAGAAACCAAACGTAATCCGTACGCGTCCGCCGCCTCATGAATATATGTGAAATCGCTCAAAGGATAGGCCACGTCCATAGACCGATCGACTCAGATCACATGTGTCTACAAGCCTCTAAAAAAGCATAACCGAGTCATGGGTATGGCAGATTCCCGCCACCCATCGTCAATAAACAAAAGAAAAAAGACTCCACATAGACCAGTAACTCGAACAAAAGGGAGCTCTCTCTCTTCACCACCACCGGACATCAAGTAATCGTTTACCCGAGGGAGTTCTATCAACTGTCATCCGTACCTACACAAAGCATGCAAGCAAAGCCCCTGCCAAAAGGGACGTAAGACGAATAATGTACCAAGTACAAGGCAAGATAACCACTGAAATGAAATAACAAGCTGTGCTCCGAATATCTCAAGAAAGCATTTGGAGGTACTCTACCTGGGTTGCCTCTCATCTGAGGCAAGATAACGTAATCTATAGATATTGTCACGACCCAATCCCGTAGGCCGTGACTAGTGCCCGAGCTGGGCACTCATACGTACCCATCAACCATAATCGTCCTATTAATAGCATAAGCATAGGCGAAGGTAAGGTAGTCCGGCGACTCTTGGTTCACCGATGGCCAGGATAAGGGGCTAGAATAAGGTGTAACGCTTACTGGGGAAGCTGGCCGAACATAGTGCTCCACCATAGGAGCGACTGGCACGATGTCGGGAAGCTCCTCTCCCTGCCCCCGCCCCATACCCCTCGACGGATCCGTGTCATACGCTGCGGGGGGTCCTCCTCGCCGAGGGTCGGGACCTCGGAGAATCGTCGCGCAGATCCTCCGTGGGATCAGTCTCGATGGAATAGCTGGGGCTCCTCCTACTGGGCCCCACCTCCCCTCTGGGGGTCAAACACTCTGGGGGATCGTGGCGGGATCCTCTGAGGGGTCCGTCTCGACCAGAGTAACGGGAGCTCCCCGAAGGGTAGCCGGGGCGTCCCGACTCGAGGTCCATACGTATATACATCAGGGCCTTATTAGCACCCCTATCATCGGAACTGTTCACGGTCTCTCTACGGACTCCTCTGTCGCCATCCATATGACGGACGGGCCTGCGGGGCCCCGCCCGAACGGTAAGCGTCGAGAAAGATGGGCACACCCAAAATGTGAGCCCAGACTCGGCTAGATTCCCTATCGCACCACCGATCTAAGAACGACCCGAAGAAAGGTCGGTACCGATTCCAAAATGCCCCGCGGCCTCTTAGCTTATAAGTGTGGCTAGCACGAAGTTTCCTTTTAAACAAGACTTACGTGCCATATACGGAAAATCACGGTTCGATGCAGAGACATTCCGAGGACGAACCGCTTCGATACCACCCATCTTCATGACCCAATCCACGCAGCCGTGACTGTCCGTGCCCGGCCTGGGCGATGCTCGTAGGCGTATCGTTGTCGAAAATCGTATCAACCATAATCGTCCTATTAAAATGCATATCATGCATAGGTGAAGGTAAGTCGTTGGCGCGCGCAAAACCGACATAGACACGTATACATACATACATATATATGCGCACGGTACCGTGAGCGGTAGGCTATCATAAACAGGTAAGAACACAAACCATACAAACATAACTCGGGCTTGTAACAAACTCGCCCACAACCCACACGTAACAATAGTCTGCGCGGCCCTAAGAGTCATTTAAAGTAACCATATGCAATGTACGGAGCCCCGCCGTTTAATAATGAACAACATATATACAAATACAACGGAAATGATCGGGCACATGTCAAAATGTAAAGATCGCTTCGTATCGGAATCATATACGAGCAATTCTCCAAACCAGTGGATAGATTAGGTAATCATACCGACGGACCACCGATAACGTGTAAGTCTTTTTTCGGAAAATGCAAGTACGGCATGAAACGTATCCCCCGGAAAGAATGGGGTGAAAGTTGGGGGATATTGTGCCGAGTATGTAAAGGTTTCGGGGCAAAGGCGAAAGTTACGGGGTGATCATAACACTTTAAGTAAAGAATACTTTTAGAAAGTTAATATACTCGTTACGAATGCCAAAATACTTTGGATTGTCTCTCCTTTAAAAAAAAACATTTAAATGCCCGAGTTCGTATGATATACGGAAAATCAAGCATATCATATGAGCTTCCTTACAATAACCGATGCCTCGGATCGCACTAAACCATAAACGTTTAGGAATTCAATTCCCTACTCAATTCTACGGGTTTGCCCCACCAACCACAGGTTCCGACTCGACGATCATAGCCCAGACTATCAATTCAACCATTTTAATAACATTAACAATCAATTCAACGCATTATATCGCTAATAATTCTTCTCCACATATTTCGACAACATGCCAATTATATTAAAAAACCATCCAAACAACATTCAAGAATACTTTAAGCAACTCGCACCATAATTTCAACTTTCCAACAAAAGCATTACTCTACCCACAACTTCTCCAACCCAACAACACCACATGAACACGTTCCCTTCCCTCCAAATTCATAAACTACACCACCAAACCACACTTTAACAACATTATTCTTACAACTTCAAGAAACTACAATAAGACCACATTGAGCTTCAAATCAGCCCACACGGTTTCTAACTTCAACTTGGATTATTAACCTTCATTTTACGTCATAGAATTCATAACGACGACAATCAAAATACTAAATGACATTAGTTCATTTCTTGCATACCAAACAGCCCCTATTCGGCCACTCCTCAACATACATCACTCCATGAGTTTCATTCATTTTATACACATTACAACAACACATAAACATGTTGAATTCAATTAATTAATCACCCCCTCTAAACAACACATATCACACGGCCACACACCTACACACACACGGCTACACTTTGACTTCCACACTTTCATGAATTTCATTCATTCTCATACTTCACAACATACACAAATCATCCATAGCATATGAAAAATAAGATTGAATCATACCTCTCTTACTTAGTTCTTCAAGTTGGCTATGCTTGGCACTTTGAATCAACGCTTGTCTTTACCACTCCAACGACTCCACCACGTCGTTACGCACCTTCTAAGGAGTAGAATTGCTAGAGAAGATTATTTTTGATCAATGATTTTCTTGGCTTTCTCGGCTAGAGAGAAGGGCCGAATGGCTCTCTCTTTTCTTCTCAAAATTTCTTGAAGTTTCTTACTTTGGAAGATGAAGAATATGCCCCTTTATCATCTTAATATACACACATAATAGGCATCCATGTGGCCATGGCCCACACCTTAGGTGGCCGGCCACATGGCCAATTTTTTTTCATGAAATGCCAACTTTTTTACAATTAATTTTTGGCCCCAAATTTTTCATGACATCTCCATAATCCACTTTTAACCCCCAAATTCCATAATATCTCATGCTAATAAAATCATATCAATTCATGCTTTGAAATAAATCGTGGTTAAAATCTCAACCATCGTGTCCCGAACTAGTCTTGCCCCTAACTTTCCACAATTAACTCGAAACGTCCCGACGTACAAAAATGCGGGATATAACGGTCTCTTTCCGTGACTCGAAGGTCAGGCATAGATGACTCCATGACTCATAGGCCAGGTACAATCAACTCCATGACCCGTAGGTTAGGTATAATCAACTCCATGACTCGTAGGTCAGGTATAATCAACTCCATGACCCGTAGGTCAGGTATAATCAACTCCGTGACCCGTTGGTCAGGTATAATCAACTCCATGACCCGTAGGTCAGGTATGCGCATCTCCATGACCCGTCGGTCAACCTTGACTCCATGACCCGTAGGCCGTGCAATAACTCCATGACCCGTAGGAAACGTGCGTATACATATAATGATAACTCGAAGGCAACATATGCCTATAAACAACATATCCACTAATTATACCTCCTGACATTCAATCATCTCATATAACTCAACTATTCTTATACTAGCTCTTAACTAGAGAGGAGTACTACACTAGGGTTATGGTAACCCAAGTATAATTTCGTGAATAGCGCTTTGTGCGAATTGTCAAAAAGGTCTCAATAGTAGGAATCTTAAGAAGTGGAATCATCATCATTGTTGCCTTCATAGAAACATCTATCTTTAGCATCATAAGCACCTTGAGAATCATGAGTTTCGGGCTTTTTAGAAATAAAGATATTATAGAATCCATGTATGCGTTCATAGGAAAAAGAATCATGCCTTTAGAAAGAAAGGAAGTAGCCTTAACATACTTGGAATCTTGCTTCTTGACTTTCCAACTTACTTCTTGTCTTGCAGGCTAAATAAGATCATTCGCAGTCTCGTAATCTATATATAAACCCATTCATATTGTTGTTAGGAGAGCCCGCACCATTGGGGCCCAACAGGAACAAGTTTTGCTAGTATCATACAGGAGCTATGGGGCACGACATAGAAGAGTGCCACGCATTCAAGCTCGAGCTCGAGCACAAGATCAGTACAAGAGAGATCTTGGTCATCCTCCCACCACAGTATTGAGAAGAAAGGAAAATGAGAGAACGAGTTCGTAAGGACAACGACTGGCGGAACTACATTTTTGGGTAGATATTAGGTGTCCCTATTTTTTGCGCATAAAAAAGTTACCCCCCCCCCCCCTTTCCTCAAAAATATTGTAAGGAACCGCACCGACGTAATGTCCCTACGGAGGGATACGCGGGAAGCCCTAGCCGGGCCTGTTTTGGGGATGTCTTTAGCTAGGTTTAGCCTAAAGGATATTTAGAGAAACTATATATCCTTCCTTTTTTTGTAAAACAAACTACGATAGGGCCTGATTTCCCCTGGTAGGATACATAGGCAGTCTACGTAAGACTCGGCACCTACATAATATAAAATATAATTCCCCCCCATTTAATCTGTAATGGGAAAGGGTTTGCCAGAGCAAGTTGAGCATAAAGCCCATTGGACCAAGATCCACCCAAACATAAAAGGCCCATAACGACCAAACCTTTAGAGCAAAGGATCACAAAACGCTCAAGCTTTAGTATATGAATTTCTGTGCTACGTGCGCTTTAAATATCAATATGTGATATCTTGATTTTATATTTTATGACCAGTAACTAGCTTTGTTTACCGTTGAGTTATTCTTGTCTTATAGAATGAGGCCGATTAGCGTAGTACTAAAAGCTGGCATACTTCACGAGATCCAAAGGTGCGTAAGCATCCCTCTCAGATAAAGGAAAAAAAAATGACTCGTACACCCGATAACGGAAATGATCTTGCTCTCCGTGATGGAGATGCCCAAGACCCACAAGAAGTATCATCTCAAGAGGATGTGATTGCAACATTACTGATTGCCGTTACGACCCCCCAAGAAAAGGTGGCTAGGAATGAGGCAGCCAATGCAGACAAGGATGCCTCGACAGAGGAAATGAGGCCTCCTCCTCCCTTCCCTTCGCTAAGCTCCCCAATGCCCGATCACTTTCCCATATACCCATCAAGGACCATCCCACCTCCACTAAGATCTACGAACCCAAACCACGCTGGTCCTTTTTACCGTACTCCACCACTAACAAAATACACTCAAATTCCAGGGACCACTTACTCAGTCCGTTCTTACCAGGTTCCTCCACCGATTTTCATTAATTCGGCAAGCCAAATACTTGCTCCAACCCACCAACTGGGCAAACCACCACTACCCCGCTCAACCATACCACCCACCAGGTATCATTCTTCGCTCCCAACATCTCAAGTGAATTCTCCCCAGGGCCTAAAGAGCTAGATCATTATGAAGAAATGAAGAAGGCTTAAAGGGCCGAACAGGAAAAGTGTGAGAAAGATATGGAGAAAAAGATGGAGGAATTACTGCAGAAATCCAACAGGTCCGCAAGGAAAGCTACAGGTCTAAGCTATGATGACCTGTCCATGCATCCGGATTTGGACCTACCAGAAGGGTTCAAAAGACCAAAAATTCAAAATGTTCAACGGGACAGGGAATCCCAAGGCACACCTCCGATCCTACTGTGACCAATTGGTCGGAGTGAAGAAAAACAAACCTCTGATTATGTGATTATTCAGTCATGCTCTGACCGGAGAAGCCGCTGAGTGGTTCGCAACTCAAGATATGTGCCAATGGCACACCTGGGAGAATATGGCAGAATCCTTCATGGAGAGATTTTGCTTTAATATTGAAACGGTGCCCGACCGCTACTATCTTGAAAAGGTCAAGCAGAAGTCAACAGAAAACTACAGGGAGTTCGCCACGTAGGGAGGGCCGAGGCGCAAATGCCACCACCGATGTGTGAGGGAGAGCTAGTCTTTGTGTTTATCAAATCACGAAGCTCGATTTCTAGGGCCAATGTCGTCCATGGCTGAGGTCGTTTGTCGAGCCGGTCAAAATGGTAGAGGCCACAGAAAATGGTCTCAAATCCAGGAAAATAGTTAGTGTCTTTGACAAGGCATCTGGAAAATCTACTGCAGGAATCTTCCGCAAGAAGAAAGAGGACGTGGCAAGCATATCCCACATTCCGAACCCAAGCCTAAGAGAACCCCAATCCTCCTACATAACTACACCCCTAATAAATTATCCAACACCTGTGTATTACGTACAGCCAAGTTTCATCGCTGCTATACCAGCTTACACTGCTCTGCCCAGTGTCCGTGTGTCTGCTCCCACTTACCAAACACTAACAACAAACTTACCAACCACCACCTTAACAAAATGACCGACCACTACCAAATAACCCACCACAAGCATATCAACCACCTTAGAATTACCAAAATCAACCACCATCCCCAGCATACAATGCTCCACGTCCTGCTTTTGAGAGAAAGGCAGTAAGAGATTTCACAACACTTCTTGAGCCTAGGGCTCCCGCCTTCGAAAGTCTATTGAACGGCAGTTCCCGATCCGTGTTCCCCCAAAACCAAAGACAAATGCAGAGCATATTCTAGAGGGCTGATCAGACTTGTGACTACTATTCAGGAGAAAATGGGCACAACACAGAAGACTGCATAAATCTCAAGCACAAAATCCAGGATCTGATTGATAAAAGGGAAATCAATTTGGAAACCGCAGCTCCTAATGTGAACACAAACCTATTACCCAATCATAGAAACAACAGAGTCCACATGATTGAGAGGGACGAGGACTGGGAATATGCAGAGCAGTGATCCCTAAAACAGTCAAAACCCTAGAAGAAATAGTAGTCTCCCTCACACTCTAGGAGCGCCCCAATTTCAAAGCCTTGATCCCAGCACCAGGAGCCACAAAAGCTATATCGAGGTTCACGACTTTTGTCTAGCACCTGAGGTAGCACAACAAATTGCACCGACCCCAAAAGAGCCAATCACGATGCAAACAACTATGGTTCAAGGCATGACCCGCTCAGGGAGATGTTACACTCCTGAAGAGTTGGCTCAGAATGCTACAAGGAAAGAAAACACCCAAAAGAGAGCAATAACCGAAGGAGAAGCTGAAGATTTCTGGCGGCACATGCAAACAAAAGACTACTTCATCGTTGAGCATTTAAAGAAGACACCAGCACAAATATCGGTGTTATCACTACTAACCAGCTCTCAATCACACAGGCAGGCTCTCATGAGAGTGTTAGATGATGCACACGTACCAGCTGGTACGAGCAGCGAAGACTTGGCTGGATTGGTAGCCCACATCATCGGGGAGCACAAAATCTGCTTCTCAAAAGAGGAGTTGCCGATAGAAGGAACCTCCCATAATAGAGCTCTTAACATCACCGTGGAGTGTCATGGCAAGGCAATAGGGAGAGTGCTTGTGGACAATGGATCAGGCCTCAATATTTGCCCTATCACTACATTGACACAACTCGGTTATGACATGAGCAAAATCTGCCAGAGCGGGATGAACGTCAGAGGATTTGATGGATCTCAGAGTGATTCCCTGAGAGAAGTAGACTTACAGATCCAAGTAGGGCCTGCCTCTTTCACAACAGAATTCGAAGTCATGACAATCACAGCCAACTACAATATGGTCCTTGGAGAATGGCAGGGACAGGAAATTGTAGTGGCAGCTAAGAAGGACATTCAGAAGTATCCTTACAACATCATTCCCGTGATTGAGAGGAGTCCTCTCTTATCAAAATTTCATGTGGTGGAATACGTTGGGCCCACCCATACAGAAGAAGGGGTCGATAAACCTATGCCAGCAGTTTACAAAATGATTGCTTCCACCATGCTGCGAAGTGGTTTTGAAATAGGAAAGGGCCTAGGAAGGGACCTCAAAGGGATAATAGAGCCTATGCCAATCCCAAAAAAAAATTTCCACTTCGGTCTAGGGTATGCTCCCAAAGGAAGACGAGCTCACAAGGGCTATCAAAAGAGAGCCCAGAGCAAGGAATATACCTCATCCGATTCTGGATCTGTACCAGTCATTTCCCAGAAAAATGCAGATGCTGAATGTGTGATACCCCGCGTTTTCAGAGCATGAGTATGACATGTACCTCATCATAAGTAACGGGGTGTCGAGACATCCCAGGATGTTTTGAGGTGAGGTGATATTTTGATTTTAGATAATATATGTGTGTTGTTCATGAAAAATATTGATGTGGAAATACGGAGGAAGGCCAAGGGCAAAATTGGAATTTTGAAAATTAGTTTCGGAAATTACGAAATATGATTCATAACCAATTGGGCTCAAAAAAAAAATAAGAAAAATAGAGGCCCAATTAAGAGGGGTGGCCGGCCATGAGGCCATGGCCCAAGTCCATGGAAATTATTCCATGTGACTAATTAATAAGAGGGATCATTATATATGTATCATGCTAGAACATTCAAGAAACAAAAAAAAAAACAAAAAAAAAAAAAAATCAAGAGAGAGAAAGAAGCCAAGAGAGAGAGGTTCGGCCGAAAAAAAAAAAAGAAAAAAATTTCTAGCCTTCCAACTTTGATCTTAAAATCTCTTTCTTCTTGAATTCTTAGTAAGTTCAAGACGCTCTTCGACGTGGTATAATTAGTTTAGCGAAAGGACGACGTTTGTGGCAAGTGGAAAATTGAAGAAAAAGGTAAGAATTTCCTTCTTTCATGTTATGGAATAAGTGTATATGTTATAATGATTGGAATTGAATGAGAATTATGGAAATTGTGTTGTGTGTGCATGGCCGTGTGTGTGTGTGTGAAAGGGTGTGTGGCCGTGTGGTATGCATGGTGTAGAAAGACAATGAAATGAAATTCATTTAGGTTGCTAGTTGTGTCGTTATGACATTTATGACGTAAATAAAGGTTTAACGATTTAAGTTGATATTGGAGTTGGTAGTATGTTGTTATGGGAAATTATGTGATTTTTATATAATTTTTATATAAGTATGGAAGTAAGACTCTAAATGTGAATTATGGTTGTTGTTGATGAATTTGGGAGACGAAAATGTGTTATGAACATTTATGTCGAAGAATGGAGGTTTTGAATGAATTATGATTTCGGTGGAATTTTTGTATGTTTTGCAAATACTTTGTATAATGATATGGAATACTTCCGGATTGTGTTGGAATGATTTTGATTAGTAAATGAATATGGAAATATTGAAGTTAGTTGGGAATGTGAAGTTAAGAATAGAAGTTGTTGCATTATGTTGGAAAAAGACTATTTGTATTAGAAATGTGTTTTCGGTTGATTATTGATATTGTTGATATTGTTGTGGTTGTTGTTGTTGATATTATGGCCGAGCTAAGTCTCGGGGATGTTGAATTTATAGGGGAAATCTTTAAGAAATTTCGGTAGACAAATATGGATTTGAGTTGAATGCATAAAAGCTTGAAACTTATATTTGGCAACTATGACCAATTGTAGATTTTGAAGCAAATGGGATTTGAGTTTGGGCGAGCGTAAGAAGTGAAAAAGGTATGTAAAGCTATCCCTTTTCTTCCTTTGGCATGTCCTAGTATACTAGGTTAAGATTTGAACCTCGGGGATAATCCCGCTCTTGGAAACCGAGTTTGATTTCGAGTACTATTCATTCAATGTACAATTGAATCTATAATCTTTATGTTTTGTTGGAAAACTATTAAACATCCATAATTTGCGCAAATGTGATAGAATTGTTTTGAAACTTACATAGATGACTCCATAGATCCTAATGTTTGTAATTTATGTCCGCCGCCTCGACTTGACCGAGGTGGGCCCACAAGTCCCAGAATTTCCCTTTTTGTTTGTTTGTCTCATTTTTGTATGATATAAAAGAAAACGTTTGCCTATGACTTAAGACTCCGTTTGAAATGTTCCATAATGTTATTTGAAAAGCTTCTTAAATGTGAACGATACTAAATTTTCCGAGAATGACCTATGATGTATTTTTCGAAAAATTGATAAATCTAAAAGTCCGTGACTTCTGTATATTAATTCTGATTAACTTGATACTCATTTTGAGCCTTCTGATACTAATGTATATGTATATGAAATTATGTGTCGAGTCTTGGAATTTACTTTTAATATGCATACGATTTCTGCACTACTCTGTTCGTGCCAATGATTGTGATTTCGTTCGCCGGTTCCGGGCCGGTTTGTGATCGTGCGCACTATGATAAATTCGGAAGTATCTTTGTGTTACGGTTCCGAGACCTCGCCATAGGGCCGGTTCCGTTTATGGAGTTATCTTTGTGATATGGCTTATGATATGTTTGATGATATGATATGTTTGATATGATATGTGTGTGTGTTCGGGGTGTACGGAGATTTGAAACCTTCGGAGTATGTTGTGTGTGGCACCGGCGTCGGAGTGGTGACCACGTTCTGAGCCTTATGCATGATCTTCTATTTGCATTATGTACATATGTCTTCGGTACGGAGTTTGGTATATACGTTGATCCGGTATTTTCTCTCTGTACCTTTCACTTCGATTATGGTTTGGATTTACGTACTTTATGCTTTACATACTCGGTACATCTTTCGTGCGACCCCTTCTTCGGGGGGCGCGTTTCATGCCCGCGGTACGGAGGTTCGTGATCGCCGTGTAGGCCACACATTCTCGCTATTACGAGTGCTCCTTTTGATCCGGAGCCCGTATGTTGGTACATATCTTTTGTGATGTTTATGCTTTTGTACATTTGATTATTTGGGGTACGGCGGGGCCCCGTCCCGTCATATGTTGTTTCGATTTGTAGAGGCACGTAGTCATATATGTGGGTCATGGGTCATGTATGTGTTCGTTTGTTTATGATTTGCATCTTAATGCGGTCCCGTTTGTTATTATGGCCTAAGCGGCCTAATTGTACCTTATGTGTATGTATATGTGCGATGTATATTCGCCGATCTATCGGATTTGGACGCGGCCTAAATGGCCCGTACTTTTGTATATGTGTGTATATCCGTTCGCGCGTGTATTCCGCCGCCTCTTTTGACTATGATATGATATTTTTTGCACGCGCGACCGCTTAATGATAATATGATATTTAATTTCTAAGATAATTAATGATGAATTGAGTTAATAAGAATATGACGATTTGATATGTATGTCTGTTTGAGGTGTCCAAATAGGGCACCAGTCGCGGCCTACGGGGCTGGGTCGTGACAAAAGTGGTATCAGAGCGGTTTGTCCTCGGAATGACTACAGGCCGTGTCTCGTAGAGTCTTGTTTATCGGTGTGTCGTGCACCACATCTATAAACAGGAGGCTACGGGACATTTAGGGTGTTGCCTTTCTTTGGATCTTAGATCGTGCGATAGAGCTAGTCGTAGGAAATGAATTCCTTCCTACTAACCTTTGATTTCGGCAAGGACGGTATCGACGAGAAGACGGTGATTGATGATATTGGAAGCTATACGGTACACGGGTAAGCAATGGTATGAAAGATGTATATTGGGAAGTTATTTGAAGTATGATTGAAATATAAAGTTGAAGGTCGAAAAGGAAAATAAATATGAAAATGCCACCGGTGCCCTTTGAATTATGTATGTAAGGTAAGTCCCGACATATTCATGTTTTACTTGAAATTGTTAGCCCTGTGTGGCTATGCTACGATATGATACGTACGTATATATGTTGGCCCTGTGAGGCATTGTTGGTATTTCTGCGTGCGAGGTTTGGGATAGTAAGAAATACGAGGGAACCTCGCCCAAATTTTTCCAAAATTATAAAAAGGAAAATGAGATGTAAGTTCTTAACATGTCTTGAAAGTCGATACCGATAGAGTAAATCTATTATGTTGGATTAAAAATTTAAGAATACCCTCCATGTCATTCGTAAGAAGCACCGTCTTTACGTGGGAAATTCTATTTTGAGAAAGTATATATGAGCGACAAATTTGCAATTTATTTAAACGGACCAAAATACGTTCCGATCCACACTTTGCTTTAGAAAAGCCTATGTTGAAGGGCAAAAATGTCCGTAGTTAAGTATCACCTTATTGGAAAAATACAAAGCGTATGACAAGTGGTTGGGAATTAAATGGTTCGCTTACTACTCCTATATATATATATATGGAGGTAATTACGTGAATTAAGTACTAAGAAGTTCTGCAAGTTTGTCGGACTTTAGTTTTCTTCTGCTAGTGGTTGGAGAGGGAGCTTTACAGAAATATTTTATCAGTTCCCGACGATTGATTGGAGTCGGAATTTGCGGAATAAAATTTAAACTTGTGGGCGGTGTAGAATTTGACATATAGACGAAGGTAAGTATTGAGGATTTAGATAAGGGGCGACACAGTAATTATATGGTCAGAAAAGTGAAAGACTCCTCTCTAGATCGGGGTGGGACCCGCTACGAGAACGTTTTGGAAAATTGTTAAGACCCCGACTTGCCTAAAATTATGTGATAAAGATCGTGCGGGGTAGTTGATATGATTATGCCGGCTTTAACGCACCTAAATGCATCAAAGTTTTAAGGTTAAGCGTGCTAGAGCCAGAGCAATTCTGGGATGGGTGACCCCCTGGGAAATGTATTAAAATTTTCACAAATATAGATATGAGAGACAAATAGGAAATTTGGGGTAATCTAAAGGAAATTGGAGTATGTGGAATGGTTAGCAACTTTATAGAGGTCGCGTGAGTTGCGACGGATTAGATTGGTGAAAAAGGAAGAGGAGCAACGCAGCTCTGAAATTAGAGTAAGTTGGAGCAAGTGACTGGAAATGTCTTGTAAAAGAAATGACAGATATACGTCTATGTATGTGTAGGACTCCCCTTTTTTTGACTATGTCGATCGATGGGTGAACCCTAATAGCTAGTGTTGTAATATATGAAAGATATTAAGTGGGCAGAATTTATGAGACAAAGTGAAAAGTATGGTATAGACGTTACGAGATAAACTGATACTGATTTTGCTACAGGTTGACGTTGGAAAATTCTAATACAACGATATTTGGAAAGAAAAGAGAGTAATTGAATAGAACATAAGGAGATCAGAACGTCAGAAAAGTTGAAAGTGAGAAACGTAATTAAGCAGAGCCTCAAAAAGAGCCGACGGGCAAAGCACGAAATTACTTGCAAAAAGGAACTGGAATGTAATAGTGCAGGGCGAAAAGAAAAACCCATGGTATGGAACGATGAATTATATGAATATCAAGTAATTCGATTATCGAGGAAGCGGAACGAAAGGTAAGGAACAAATGTGAAGGAAGGGTGTGATTGCTAAAGGATAAATGGCTACATTAACTACATCATTCGAGGACCGGCTATCAGATAAGATTTTGACATCGCCTCGTGATTCCATTAAGGTCTCGTATGAGGCTAATCAAGTTATAGACTGTAAGGAAAAGACATGGATATGGTATAAGTACAGCCCCTTAAAGGGGGGGAGAACGTATTATGTTAGACTTAAAACGGCATCACAATATCTTTAGATGTCAAGAAAGGAAAGAATGAAAGACGCCTTAAGAAAACGCTTTTCGCCAATATGAATTGTGATACGTTTATCTCATGATTTAATTTCCCCTATCGGGTGAACGGATGTTGTACATAAGTACGCAGTAATATGTTTTAAGAACTACTAATAAAGGCAAGAAAATGGCTGCGAGCTAGGTCCTAAAGAGTAACGGAAAGGATTATCAGACTCAACGAATATTTCCGGTAATAACAATTATCGTAACAGGAATACCAGTGCTTGGTAGTTTGGAAATCTTTGAAGAAAAGAAAGGGGTTCGTTAGACACTAGAGAATAGTCCATGGACCACTAATCACATGAAACCTGAGGAGATATGCCATGGAATTATGTGGATTATCGGCATGAAGTGGCGTTTGATCATATTTGTAAAGAATCTGCATGAGAGAAATTACTCCACTCATGATCTGGAATTAGTCACGGTGATTTATGTTCTTGAAAATATGGCGGTATTATTTATATGAAGTCCACGCTGATAATTGTACAGACCATCAGAGTCTCCAGTATATTTTAAGCAAAAAGAAACTGAATTTGCGATAAGGAAAATGGTTTGAATTATTGAGAGATTATGATGTCGATATTCTGTACCACCCTGGGAAAAGCGAGTGTTGTGGCAGACGTTCATAGTCGCGATCTATGGGCAATTTGACCAGTGTGCATCCAGAAAGGAGGAATTGGTTCGTGAAATCTATCAGTTAGTTAGCCTTAGAGTCCGTTTGGACGGTTCTGGAAATATTGGGGGTTTCTGTCCGAGAAGTGTCGAATCATCGATTATGGAAAAGGTAAAATAGCGTCAGTTCAAGGATGCCATTCCAATACGGTGCAGAGTTCGTTGGCCAATATCCAAACTGTCAGTAAGTCCCAAATCGAGCATCAAAAGCTCGGCGGATTGCTACAGGGAATGGGAATTTTAGTTTGGAAGTGAGAAACGATTAACATGGACTTTATTATAGGCTTACCGCGCACTCTACGCAGGTACGATTCTATCTGGGATTATTGTCAATAGACTGACGAAATCAGCCCATTTCCTTTCGGATAGAACTATTTATTCGGCTGAGGATTATGCTAAATTGCGTATTAAAGAGATAATAAGATTTCACGGGACTCCTGTATCCGTTATACCGACAGAGGTGCTTAGCTTACGGCTAACTTCTGGAGATCGTCTCAGGAAGGATTGGGGACTCAGGTGAGTCGTAGCATAGTATTTCATCCTCAGTCCGACGGACAGGCCAAGCGCGCTATCTAGGTGCTGGAAGATATGCTACACGTCTATATTATTGATTTCAAGGATAGTGGAAGTGATCATTGCCGTTAATTGGAATTGCCTATAATAATAATAGCTACCGTCCTAACATTCAGATGACACCATACGAATACGAGACCTTATATGATAGAAAAATGCAGATCTCCGGTTGGTTGGTGTGACATGGGTGAAGCAAAGTTGATCGGACCAGATATGATTCAGCAAGCGGTTAGTAAGATAAAAGCTCACTCGGGGATGGTTGTTGACTGCTCAGAGTCGACAGAAATCATATACAGATAAACGATGCCAACCGTTAGAATTCCAGATTGATGACTGGCTACTTCTGAAGGTGTCACTTTTGAAGTGTGTGATGAGATTCGGTAAACAGAGTTAACTCAGTCCGTGGTATATCGAACCGTATCAGGTTATTTGAAAGGTAGGCGAGGTCGCCTATGAGCTAGACTCACCATCTGATCCGGAGGCAGTACATCCGGTATTCCGTGTATTCACGTTCAGAAAATGTGTTGGTGAACCTCCTGGAAAAATTTCCAGTAGATGACATTCAGATGACGGAGGAATTGTCTTGTGAGAAGCAACCTGTAGCTATTCTGAATTGTCAGGTGAGGAGGTTGCGTACCAGGGACATACCCTCTATTAAGGTCTTATAGCGAAACGATAATGGAGAAGAAACGACCTGGGAAACAAGGGACGAGATGAAGAAGAGGCATCCTCGCTTGTTCCCTATATTTACAGGTAATCTGAATTTCTAAATCTGTCGTATTGATTTACAAAAAGATTTATGTGTGCTACTCATACAGAGAAACTCCCCCGCCATGTTGTGAGACCCTATAAGGCTAATTTAACATTCGAGGACGAATGTTCTAAAGGGGGGGAGAATGTTATATCCCGTATTTTCGCGTATTCGGAAATTTTGAAATAATTGTGACTTGTAGGAGGTGAGGTGATATTTTGATTTTAGATAATATATGTGTGTTGTTCATGAAAAATATTGATGTGGAAATACGGAGGAAGGCCAAGGGCAAAATTGGAATTTTGAAAATTAGTTTCGGAAATTACGAAATATGATTCATAACCAATTGGGCTCAAAAAAAAAAAAAAAAAAAAAATAGAGGCCCAAATAAGAGGGGTGGCCGGCCATGAGGCCATGGCCCAAGTCCATGGATTTATTCCATGTGACTAATTAATAATGGGATCATTATATATATATATAAGGCTAGAACATTCAAGAAAAAAAAAAAACAAAAAAAAAAAAAAAAGAGAGAGAAGAAGAGAGAGGGGCCATTCGGCCGAATAGAAAAAAGAAAAAAAAAAATTTCTAGCCTTCCAACTTTGATCTTAAAATCTCTTTCTTCTTGAATTCTTAGTAAGTTCAAGACGCTCTTCGACGTGGTATAATTAGTTTAGCGAAAGGACGACGTTTGTGGCAAGTGGAAAATTGAAGAAAAAGGTAAGAATTTCCTTCTTTCATGTTATGGAATAAGTGTATATGTTATAATGATTGGAATTGAATGAGAATTATGGAAATTGTGTTGTGTGTGCATGGCCGTGTGTGTGTGTGAAAGGGTGTGTGGCCGTGTGGTATGCATGGTGTAGAAAGACAATGAAATGAAATTCATTTAGGTTGCTAGTTGTGTCGTTATGACATTTATGACGTAAATAAAGGTTTAACGATTTAAGTTGATATTGGAGTTGGTAGTATGTTGTTATGGGAAATTATGTGATTTTTATATAATTTTTATATAAGTATGGAAGTAAGACTCTAAATGTGAATTACGGTTGTTGTTGATGAATTTGGGAGACGAAAAGGTGTTATGAACATTTATGTCGAAGAATGGAGGTTTTGAATGAATTATGATTTCGGTGGAATTTTTGTATGTTTTGCAAATACTTTGTGTAATGATATGGAATACTTCCGGATTGTGTTGGAATGATTTTGATTAGTAAATGAATATGGAAATATTGAAGTTAGTTGGGAATGTGAAGTTAAGAATAGAAGTTGTTGCATTATGTTGGAAAAAGACTATTTGTATTAGAAATGTGTTTTCGGTTGATTATTGATATTGTTGATATTGTTGTGGTTGTTGTTGTTGATATTATGGCCGAGCTAAGTCTCGGGGATGTTGAATTTATAGGGGAAATGCTGCCGAAATTTCGGTAGACAAATATGGATTTGAGTTGAATGCATAAAAGCTTGGAACTTATATTTGGCAACTATGACCAATTGTAGATTTTGAAGCAAATGGGATTTGAGTTTGGGCGAGCGTAAGAAGTGAAAAAGGTATGTAAAGCTATCTATTTTCTCCATTTGGCATGTCCTAGTCATACTAGGCTAAGATCGGAACCTCGGGGATATCCCGCACTTGGAAATCGAGTTTGATTTTGAGTACTATTCATTCGGTACAATTGAACTATAATCTTTATATTTGGTTGAAAGAATGCTTAAACCTCCATAATTTGCGCAAATGTGATTCGAATCGTTTTGAAACTTTCATAGATGACTTTATGGATCCTAATGTTTGTAATTTATGTCCGCCGCCTCGACTTGACTCGAGGTGGGCCCGCAAGTCCCGAGAATTCCCTTATTTGGTTTGTTTGTCTCATTTTTGTATGATATGAAAAGAAACGTTTGCCTATGACTCTAAGGTCCGTTTGAAATGTTCCTATAATGTTATTTGAACGTTCTTCACTATGAATGATACTAAATTTTCCGAGAATGACCTATGATGTATTTTTCGAAAAATTGATAACTTAAAAGTCCGCGACTTTTGTATATTAATTCCGATTGACTCGATACTCATTTTGAGCCTTCTGATACTAATGTATATGTATATGAAATTATGTGTCGAGTCCTGGAATTTACTTTTAATATGCATACGGTTTCTGCACTACTCTGCTCGTGCCGATGATTATGATTTCGTTCGCCGGTACCCGGGCCGGTTTGTGATCGTGCGCACTATGATAAATTCGGCAGTATGCTGTGTTACGGTTCCCGAGGCCTCGCCATAGGGCCGGGTTCCGTTTATGGAGTTATGCTGTGATATGGCTTATGATATGTTTGATGATATGATATGTTTGATGATATGTGTGTGATATGTATGTTCGGGGTTTGTACGGAGATTTGAAACCTTCGGAGTATGTTGTGTGTGGCACCGGCGTCGGAGTGGTGACCACGTTCCCGAGCCTTATGCATGATCTCTCTATTTGCATTATGTACATATGTCTCCATGTACGGGTTTGGTATATACGTTGATCCGGTATTTTCTCTCTTGTACCTTTCACTTCGATTTATGGTTTGGATTTACGTACTTTATGCTTTACATACTCGGTACATCTTTCGTCTTCGACCCCCTTTCTTCGGGGGCTGCGTTTCATGCCGCCGGTACGGAGGTTCGTGATCCGCCGGTGTAGGCCACACATTCTCGCTATTACGGAGTGCTCCTTTTGATCGGAGCCCGGATGTTGGTACATATCTTTTGTGATGTATATGCTTTTGTACATTTGATTATTTGGGGTACGGCGGGGCCTTGTCCCGTCATATGTTCTTTTTGGATATGGAATTGAATGCAAAAATTGTGTGGGTTGATGCTTGAAGCTTTGTTTGGGCCGTGGAGGTTATTTTAAGCTAGAAGTTGTGAGCAAATTTTAATTAGTATTGTTGTTGTTATTGTTGTTGTCATGAATCAAATGACGAAAGTAAAGGGAATTTGATGATTAGAGATGAAGTTATATTTGTTTAGTGGGCTGCTCTTGTTGAATTGAGGAATTAAGGATTGAGATAATGTGTTATGTTGTTGATCTCGTGTAATTGGTGGACTAAGTGTCATTAAAACTTGTGTTGTGTTGATTGTAATTGACGGGCTGTTTTGGAACTTGTTGTTAATATGGTTGTTGGTATTGTTGTCGATGATTTAGCCAAGAGTTGAATTCTCGGGGTTGTTGAATTTATAGGGGGAAATGTTTAGAATTTAAGTAGATAAAGTACTAGTTTGGAATCGAATTCTTAAGTGCCTATAGCTAATGTTTGGTATCAATGATGTTGTTGTAGATCTTGGGAAGACCGAGACTTAGGTTTGGATTAGCTTTGAGAGCGGACGAGGTATGTAAAGCATAACCTTTCTTTCTTTTGGCATGTCTTAGTGGTAAGTAGGCTATGATACGAGCCTCGGGGTAACTCCATTCTTAAGATCCGAGGCTTGTATACGATTCTTATTCGCTTCTTGATGTTGGCTCTCTTAATGTAGTCGAACTAAGGTTCTTATGTTTTTTTTTATGATTGGATTTCAAATGTTCATAAAGAATTTTGTTCTTAAAGGATTCGTAACTACGAACGTAATTTGAGTAAATTTCATAGAGCGAGCTCGGATTGCTTCGAAACGTTCGTAGGAGATTCCATAATGAATAATATCTCCAACTTTCATAGGCGGGCTCGGATTGGTTTGATACCTGTCCGTGGGCCCCGAGACTCTTCTATGTTTGGTTCTAACGACTTTCTGAAAGAGCTTAATGTGACTATCGTCTTAGCCCTCGAGCGTCTACTACTTACTTATCTATTGAGTCTATAATGATGATTTTATGCATATGGTTACTCACGACTCTGCTCGTGCATCTTGTTGTTATATCTCTTGCCGAGTCTCGGGCCGGTTATGTCGTCGTGCGCACTATGTTATATTCCGGAGTATGATGTGTTCCGGTTCACCGAGCTCCTCGCTAGAGGGCCGGGTTCCGTGTATGCTTTGGTGTTATGATGTGCTATGGCGTTATGATGTGTGACGGGATTTGTCGGGTTTCGGAGATATGAAATCTTTTCAAGTATGATGTGTTATGGCCTAATGACGGGTGGGCGACCATATTCCCCGAGGCATCATGCATGATTGTGTTTTTAAAGTAAATATTTTGGTATTACTCATATTTTACTTATTTTACGTACTTCTTGTTTCGATTATGATCTGATTTCTCGTATTTCATGCTTCGCATACTCGGTACATATTCCGTCTTGACCCCCTTTCTTCGGGGCTAAGCGTTTCGTAGCCAACGCAGTCTGGACGCCCACTTTGGTGATCCGCCGGCCTAGGACACCAAATGGGGATATCTTGGAGTGCTCCTTTATTCCGAGCCTATATTTTGGTACATATTCCTAACAACGTTGCATTTGGGTATGTTTGATCGGGGTACGCGGGGAGTCCCGTCATATGATTACGTTATGACTCTTGAGGAATTTGTAGACATATATGTGGGTTGTGATTGGCTCTTGTTCGGTTGTGTTCGTGTGATTTATGATTTGGGCGGTCCCATTACGCCGTGACAACTCGGCTTGCGTTTATATATTTTGGGACGCGGTGCTTTGTGTGACCTTTGCCACGCTAACGTGAATATATGTTTGCATGCGACAATTTGAGACTTCGTATGATCTTTGTATATGTGTAAGTATTTGTATGCTGATTCTGGTTATTGGGTATGTACGGGTGCCCAGCTCGGGCAGTAGTCACGGCCTACGGGGTTGGGTCGTGACAAAATGGGGAAGAAACTAATGGGGGTCTCGAGTCGCTATTTCAAGAAGAGGGATGCTACATGATCATTGAAGAAAGTTAGTAAATGCTCACCATATGCAGTCTGAAGCCAAGAGAGCGCTTTGACAATTAGATGTCTACTCCCCTTCTTGGCTCCTCGTAGAGAGATGGATTTTTCCTTAAAACCTTTTGCTAATAGTGGATTTTTCCTTAAAACCTTTTGCTAATAGTGGATTTTTCCTTAAAACCTTTTGCTAAAAGTGGCAACATCGGCTGAGAAATTGTGAATTATCAGCTTTTCTAAAATTACTTCGTGATAATTAAAAATGGAAATAGTCACCGTTGTTTCGAACCAAGACAGTTTGTAATCAATTACTCTTGAATTAATGAAAAGCCCCGATCTATATAAAACTACCACTTTATCAGATAAATTTTTCTAAGTAATCACGCATAACAAACAATAATAAACCTAACTTTATTTTGCCTCTCCTTTTCAGTAGTAACCATAATAAAACAACCGAAAATGTCATGACGTGTCGTGAAACGAATGAGGAAAACAGTCAACAGGAATACGAGGAATCGACAATGATGCCAGAGGGACTGGTAGAAGAGTTGGAAGAATTAGAAGAAAAGAAGAAGCCGAATATGGATGAAACTGAGGTGATCAACCTCGGTGACGAAGAGGATGTCAAGGAGACACGAATCAATGCTCACTTGGGAGCTCCACAGAAAGAAGAGCTCATAGCTCTGTTAAAGGAATATGTGGACGTCTTCGCCTGGTCGTACGCAGATATGCCGGAATTGAGCACTGAAATAGTGGCCCACATATTACCCATCAAAGAGGGTTTTACCCTTGTCAAGCAAAAGACACGAATATTTAAGCCAGATATGAGTATCAGGAAAAAGGACGAAGTAGAGAAACAAATCAAGTATGGAATAGTGGAGGTGACGTCCTACCCACTTGGGTGGCCAACATAATACCGGTACCTAAAAGGGACTGAAAGATTCGAATCTGTGTGGACTACTATGATCTCAACCGCGCCAGTCCGAAGGACAGCTTTTCTCTCCCAAACATCCATATTCTAATAGACTACTACGCCAAACATGAGCTGCAGTCATTCGTGGATTCTTTCATCGGGTGCCATCAAATACTCATGAGCGAAGAAGATGCTAAAAAAACAGCTTTCATCACCCCTTGGGGAGTCTATCATTACAGGGTAATGCCAATCGGCCTAAAAACACTGGCGCCACATACATGAGAGCTATGACTACCCTGTTCCATGATATGATGCATCGAGAGATTGAAGTCTATGTGAACGATGTCATCATAAAATCAAGAGAAAACTCGGATTATACCGTGCACTTATGTAAGTTCTTTGACAGACTTCATAAATTCAATCTAAAGCTGAACCCTAAAAAGTGAGCTTTAGGAGTGCCTGCAGGTAAGTTGCTAGGATTATAGTCAGCCGTAGTGTTATTGAACTAGATCCTTGTAACGACCCGTTTGGTCGTTATTGTCTTTCCGGTGTTTTTATCCTTTTTTCGAGCTTGGTTAGCCCACTTTTGACCCGAGGGGACCGTTGACACGCTTTTCGACGTGTCTAGATTGGATTCGGGCAAATTTTTGGTGAAATTGGGCTTAAAGTGAAAAATAGTTGACCCAAAGTTGACTTTTGAGTAAACGGACCTTTTTTGAAATTTCGTCAACTTCGAGAGGTCCGGATGGTCGTCTAGAACTTGTGTGTGATTTTGATTCGGTTCCCAATGCATTCGGATGCATTTTGGAACTTGTGTTGGGAAATTGAAATTAAGGCATCGGGGGTTGACTCGATCAACGAGATCTCTGTTGGAATTCCGAAGCCACAAGCGCGTTCGTAGCGTGTTTTTATATGTGTCTATTTGTATGGTACGTGAGCAGATGGCCTCGGGAATTAGTCGAAAAATCAGATTGAATTGTGGAATTGGGTGGATTTTCTGGTGTTTGGTGCCCTCTTTGACGGCACCAGCACCGCGGCAGCGGTAGCGCTAAAGTGGTCACCCTGCCGTTGGAGCGGTCCGAGCCACTTGAGCTTGATCGCTGAAGAGGTCGTGGGACCGGGGAGCGGCTCACGTTCGGGGCGGTCCCGGCACGCCAAAGGTGTGAGAGGTGAGTATAATTATTGAAGTTTTAAAAGCCTTTAGTTCCTCATTTATTTCCATTTCGAAATTAGAGCTTTTGGGGACTGTTCTTGGAGATATTTGGAGAAAACTCTTGGAGGTAAATCTTGCTAATCCCTTTACCTTTTCATTAATCCTAATCATCATAGATTCCTCTTCCCTTTAGTAATTCCTTAGTAATGGAAGATAAGAGTGGAGATAATGAATGTTCTATCTAAGCTTATTAATGGTAAAATTGATGGGGTTTATGCTAGTTTTTGATGAATCTAAGCTTGTTAATCATATATCTTCCATTTCTAGTGTTGAATTTCGGAATCAAAGAGTTAGGGTTCATACCCAAATTGGGGGTTTTTACTTCAAATTTACAATTGGGTAAATCTATAAGTTAAATTAGCAATTAGTGGTTGGGTTATGATCA
>NW_026726380.1:0-42324 GCF_029784015.1 Lycium ferocissimum | reverse complement strand
AAAACAAATTAAAATTATAAGGCAATAGTTATGTATAAAAGATGCAATGATGCGATCATAAAACCGAATTTGTATGTGTGTGCACAAGTTGTAGTATCATAAAGAAAGATGAAGACTCGATGAAAGAAGAAAGGAAAAGGTGTACTTTGTGAGGATTTCATGTTAAGGACAAGAGCTGACAGAACACTAGAAGGACTATGAAGCATAGCTGCGATGCAAACGAGTAGTTAAGGAGAATTATGGGACAAATGAGCTAAGATAATGAAAGGACGAGTCATGGGAATGGATGGTGTTGAATATCAACTTTCTATGGTATAGTATAAACATAAATAGGAATTCAAAACCAAGAGCAAGGAGAGCTTCAAGGATATTAAGAAGATAGTCGTAGAGAAAGACTAGGTGTAAAGGAGCATGGTATAGTCGGACACTCCATAAGGGGCTTAATGAATTCCGATGTCCCCATTAATTCATTAACCTAAGGAACTACTAGTCATGAGAGGTAGAAGTGAAAAGACAATAAAGAAGGTGTTAGGATTGTATCCGATATGTATAAGCATTTTGATTTGACACAAGAACTCAACTAGCAAAAAGGAAAACAAGTTAAACCATGCGATGAAGAGAACTCCGGCATTATATAGAATAGAGGAGTTGAAGGGCCGCTAAGGTGTCACACCCCGATCTTACTAGGGTGTGATGGGCACCCGACCCCGTAACCGGAGCCGAGCGAACCCACTGACTCTTATTACATATATAGACTCCCTTAGACTTTTACATTAATAAGAATGAAAACGTAGTAAAACCTTCAGAAATTTTCTTTTGTACTCAATTCAAACAAAATCTATATTTATACGAAACACATAACATAACACTCATGACACATCGGCCGATGGAGCCGCTGGCCGACTGACTCTCTATGCCCACAACTCTGTCTGCAAAGTCTCTAACTGCAATCAGAAATCCTAGCATGCAAGCTCTGACTCGGCTACACCCGCAGCGAACCGGAGCTCGCCAACTACGCCGGAACATCTTTTATGCTACTTCGCATCATCCGGGTGTACCGCGCGCATGAAAAACGCGACCCGAAGAAGAGGGGTCAGTACGAACAATGTACTGAGTATGTAAGGCATGAACAGTAACATAGTAAGAAGTGTACATATAAACAATAACTGCATGGAAACATAAGACATATCATAGGATAACAGAGTAACCTGTGCATATAAGTGCCCTGGGGGCGGATGCCATGCATGTTTATCTTTCCGTTGAAAAACATTTCTTTCATATATATAGAAAATAGAATATATCATATTGCCGAGGCGTCGGCAACCGATCCATTTAACCATAAATATATATATATATATATATATATATATATATATCCCGCGTCCGGGCATCCCGCGTCCGGGATGATATCAAGTCAAGTACGGATACATGTACCGTGTGTATATCCCAAATTGTCTATAGCGCTCCGCTCTTTTCCCCATCTTCCCCATATACATATATGTACATATATTTCATACCATAGCACGCAGAGAGCCCAAAAAACTATAACTCTATCGGAGTGACGTAAGGTCGGTAACCTCCGATTATATTATGGAATAACTATGGGCGCTTTACCTCACCTTGAAGGAACTAAGACAATAAGGCGAGACTATCAATGAAGAGTGATATCATGAGAAAACATAAAACAGGATCATAAGGCGTTGTTTCGTATACTTTGGAATCTTTTAAATAGTCATCATTCATGAATAGAGTAGAGGATTCAAGAAATAGCTCAACGTCCTCATATCGTCACTGAAATCATGAACTTGGAACCTTCAATCATGGAATCATCATTGTCATATTCATCATATAAACATTTTCTTCTTTGACATCATCCATGTCATTGTAGAATATATTCGTCGTCCTCTTCATAGAGCTTACTTTGCCATAAATCTTTGTTTTGGGAAAATACGAGCACTTTGGAAAACATTTACCAGCTACCGGAGAGGAAGAATCACGCCTTGGAGTCAATAGATTGGTTAAAACACTATTGTTTAGTAATCGGAATGATAACCAAAAGTTTTCCTTTAATTTAGTGCGGAAACAAGTCAAATAGAACGTATGAGGGAATTCGGGGTAGCGGGCCCACCTCGGGTCAATAGAGGTGGCGTACACCAAACTACATACCATAGGCTTCATGGAGCCATTTATGAGGGTTTTATTGTAATCCGGTTTCGTTTGACAAGTTATAGATGTTGGTGCGCTTATTCAATAAAATGTGAAGAACTTAATTCAATTCTATTGAATGAAAAAGGGCGAATTTCAAACTCGGATTTCTAGAATTGGAGTGGTCCCCGAGGCACGTATCCAAGCCTATTACGTCTAAGACATGCCAAAGAAGAGAGGGTGAAGCCTTACGTACCTTTTCTGCTTCATTTGCGACTCCAAATTCAAGTCCCAAATCCGCCAAAATCTACAAATTGGTCACATTTACCCAAACATTAATTAGGGCATTTAGGAGTTGATTCTTTAAAGCAACACTTTGTCTGCCGAAATTTTGGCAGCATTTCCCCTGTAAATACACCATCCCCAAGAATCTATCTTGGCCAATTTCAATCCACAACAATCCGGGAATTCAACCCGGCCAAACTATCAACAACAATATCAACAAGGATTCTAGCAACACTTCAATATTCAATTCTATTCAATTCAAATAACTTTCAAAGTGATGCAATCAACATTCTACTCCATCCAACTCCTTCCAACTCCAATAAAAACAATAACAACACACTAACCACACCATATTATCAACACCACACTAACAACATTACTCTCCATGCATGCAAGAACATTATGCTCAATATACATAAGCTTCTAAACAAGTCTCCAACTATTACAATTTCATTAAGATCATTAAGCTTTTATTAGCAACATAGAATCCACACCATAACAACAATTATACACGACCGTGCATACACACCACACACTCACGGCTAACTACACAACACACGGCCACAACCTCAATTTTTTTTTCTCCCAAGTTATCAAACCTTCATTTTTCCTCATAGAATTCACAACAACATCAACTAGAATGTCAAATGAAATCAATTCATCGTAACTTATCAAAACATCATCATTTTCGGCCATGACACCACATACATATTTCCATGAATTTGCATCCATTTCTATACATTACAACAACCAACTTACTACATAAGATTAGTTTATCATTCTTTCATGCAACAACACACACACACGGCCAACACCATGCATTCACGGCCACACCCACAACTTCCATATTCTCATGAATTTCATTCATTTTTCCATACCACAACATACACAAACATCCCTAACATATAAAAGAGGATGAATTCTTACCTTTTTCCTTTAACCCTTCACTTAGCTATGATTTGCATCTTGCAAGAATACATGCTCTTCTTGCCCCAACAATTGTCTCATGTTAAAGAGGACCTTCCAATCACTTGGAATACCACAAGAAAATATTTTTTTGGATCAACCTCCATGGCCTCCATGTTTGGCCACCATGGCCGAACCACCTTCCCTCTTCTCTTCTTTCTTTTGTTTTTGTTCTTTCTTCCAATTTCTTGAATTAAAAGATGACATCCCATATATATATATATACATGTCTTCCACCAATTTTCCATATTTATAAATAAGTCCCTCAAAATAAAAGTATGGCCACATGATCCCTTTCTTTCCTTCTCTAGAAAATTCTTCCATTTTCTTGAATTTTCTTAAAAATGAATAAAGAAGACTAAATGTCTTCCTTTGTAAGCTTTGGTCCATATGTCCTTATAATTGTAATTAGCCCCCCACTAATTAATAGAAATGTGGACATATGCCACACATGCCACACGGCCATCTTGGGATTTTTTTCAAGAATTTTCTTGAACACTTGTGAAATTACCATTTTACCCTTAAACTTCCATGATATTACCACGGCCATTTTGTGAATTTTTCTTTTTCGCCCTTAGCCTTTCCCAATATTCCACGTCAACGATATTCCTAATTAACTCTCATAACCTACTTGCACATCAATATAGTTTTGGAAAACGATCTTGCCCTCAACATTCCACGACTTCTTCAAATCATTTGTACGTATGAAGTACGGGCTATAACATAAGGTCAGACAGATGACTATCAAAGACGGTTAACACTCGCAGGTTACGATATGAAAACATCCTTTAAAAAAAAAAAGGGGGGGGGGGGGAGAGAACGAATTCAGTTTTAAGATGAGCTACAATATTCCGAAGCTTAAGAAAAGGGAAATCTTAGCACTAGAAGAGATGAAAGTTTTAGCAAGAGGAATAAGTATAGAGAGTTCAATGATCTCCAAAGAAAAGGGAGATAGTGTGCCTATGAATAGCAAGACAGCAGTGCTACCTAAGATTAGAAAGTACCTCGCAAGTCGTGGAGTCACAAGTCGCCGGTCATATCAAATGTGAGAGTATATGTTATAGAACCATATAGACTATCGTCGTGATGCAATGGTTGGCAAAAATGGTGTAAGGACAATGATAGGAAGCCTAAGAAGAACATTGGCTAATTTAAGTCTCAAATGATCACCGGTACAAGAGAATCAAGGACTTAAGAAGAAAGCATACTCGTATCAAAAGGGAAGTTATGATTAAGTAGGATTTTATCTTAGTTCCATGTTTATGAATTTATATTGTAATTATGCTAAACTGAGGATAGGAAATTGTAGAAAAAGTTCAGCTATGAATAGGATGATATTGTAAGCAATTAAAGAGTTCGACCAAGGGATTAAAAAGGAGATGATGTGGTAAGTACATAAGGTCGACTAGTACAAAAAGGGATGATCTAAAATAGCACCAAGAAGCAAGCAAGGAAGAGTGCCATATCTGAACAAGGGAATTTGTCTACTAGTAGAGAAATAAGGAGCAAGGCAAAAGAGTACAACAATTAAAGAGTGCTCATAGACCGGCAGGGAGCCGTAGCAATCATAAGTTAAGACCTTCTTAATGGCAGCAGGTCCCTGGACAATAACTAGATATCAATTGACCACTGAGTACATACATAAGAAGATGAGGATATGGAACTAATGAATGAGATCAATAGAGAATTGGAAGGATATGAAAAAAAAAAAAATAATGAGCCCATAGTATAAGAGCATGGAGATCATGAACTAAAGGAGGACAACCATTTCAAGAAACTAATAAAAGCGTCGTAAGCTCGCAAGGTACAACATTCGAGGACGAATGTTCCTAAGGGGGGAAGGATGTTACACCCCGTAAGAGTCCGTGCTACTTGAATTAAGACAAGAATGAATGAGTTAATAAAGTTCAAGGAAATTTAATCGAGTTAGTAAGAATATCGTTATATATATGGTTGCCTTAAGTATCCCGAGGTGACATGGTAACCTAAAGGATTTGAAATCGTGTTATGAGTATGTATATGAGGTAATGTGAGTTCCCTTTTAAAGTATTTGAGATTATTAGTAATGATATAGAAGATGGACAAAAGATATGAATATACTTTTGCGATTGGAGTTTCGTTGGCTTCGTAAGTTCTCTAGTTATGTTTAAGGTTATTGTGATTCTTCGGACCCTTCGAGACACGTGTATGGATTGTTATGTATGTATATGAGTATGAATATGTATGTATAAGAGGTTACATGAGGGTTGGAAGAGTATTAGAAGTTAAACGAATCTAAACGAAATGAATCGGAACAACTTCAGTAAAATCTCGGACCAAATTTTTAGCCCATTTTGTTGGAGGCATATCTCCTAGTATATGAGGGGTTTTAAGGTGTTTCAAAAGCCTAAAATGAAGTTCATCGAGTCTAGTTTCCAATGCAATAAACCAATCATTAAAATGATATCGGGATAAGGAGATATGGACGATCCAAGTTGGGCTGGCGGGGCAACAAGTTGAGACCCGACCCAAGCATTTACATTTCGGCCCATGAGTATATTTCGGCCCATGAGGCCCACTGACGTTAATATATATGGAAAATTCATTTGAGGGCTGGTCATTTGAATCTAGGATCTTCCAAGAATATTAGAGAGAGAGGGAGAGAGCCATTTTGATCAAAATCCGAGCCCCGACTCCCGAAGCTCATGAAGAGAAAATCGTTGTACGTTGCGTTGCCTTCAGTTTGAGCTAAAAATCAGCCAAAAAGAAGAGTGTTGACGTGGTTGCTTCATACTTAAGGTAATATTAAGGTCCCTTTTTCATTGTTAATAAGTTTATATAGAGTTTTAATGGATTAGAATGGAGAAAATAGTGTTATAAACTCGTTTGTTGTTTTGTTGAGATTTATGGATCGGGGGATGCTTTAGTTGGATAAAATGGATGGAATCAGCTGAGTTATGACGTATAATAATGGTTGGTATTGTTGTTCATGTTGTTGATGATATTTTGGGGCTATTTTGTATGATTTTTGTGGCTGTTTTGTGATGATATTTTGGGTTGTTTGGTATGATTTTTGTGGCTGTGTGTTGTTGATATTTTTGTGATTATTTTGGATTGTTGGTGAGTTGGGACGGAGTAAGAAAAATAAGGGAAATGTTACCGGATTTTCGTTAGATTGTTTGTTAGCTTACAATGAGTAGTAAAGAATGACTTTCATCTAATTGTGGCGTAATTATTGCCTTGTTATAGATTACAAACTTGGACAGTAGATTTTAGACGAATAGACGCGCTTCAAGGAATGTAAAGCTATGTCTTCTTTCTTTTTGGCTTGAATTACATAAAACGAGCGGACGATGAATGTACATAATTCCAATGAATTCTAGTTCTCAGTGGTACTTGCCATAATAATTGTCTTTGATTCTCCAGTGTTGGTTCATTCTAATTATTCTATTGAGTCTCAGATGATGATTTAATTTGTATATGGTTGCTCATGATAATCTACTCGTGCATGTTGTTAATATATCATTCACCGAGTCCCAGGCCGGGTATGTATTCATGCACAGTTTCATTGAATTGTTCACCGATTCCCTCACTAGAGGGCCGGGTACGGTATATATATATGATTATTTCACAGAGACCTTCACTAGAGGGCCGGGTACGGTATTTATATACGATTATTTCATCGAGACCTTCACTAGAGGGCCGGGTACGGTATATATATATATATATGACTTCATTCACCGAGTCCCATAATGGGCCGAGTACGGTATATTATATAGATATGCATGACTCTTATCTCATAAGGCACAGCATTGGTATCTTTGATTATCATACTTGTCTCTGTCATCTTTTATTCACCATGATCTTTTTTATTGTATTTCATGCTTTATATACTCAAGACATTTTTTGTACCGACCCCCTTTCTTCGGGGCCGCGTTTCATGCCCGCGCAGGCGTACACTCAGTTTGGTGATCCTCCAGCCTAGGACTTCTGCTCAACTGTTTGGAGAGCTCCATTGTTCTGGAGCCTAAGTCATTTTGGTACAGATCCTTTGATATAGACTTTTGCGTATCCAGGGGTGCGGTGGGGCCCTGTCCCGTCATATTTCACTATTATACTCTTAGAGGTCTGTAGTCATGTGTGGGTTGTATATGGGTTTTGGTCAGCTATATCGATATGGTTCGTTTTGGATATTCCCGTACATAGCAGCAGCACCCCTTGCTCGCTTGCATATTATGTTATGTTTTGATTAGTCGTGATCCTCGGAGACAGGTTCATTATGATATATGACGTTATGAGTCTATAGCTTGCTTTTACAAATTTCCATATTGTCCTTAGTTTCAGTCTGACTATAGCTAGCAGGTTCATATACGAGTGTCCAGCTCGGGCACTAGTCATGGCTCATCGGGTTGGGTCGTGATAGTAAAGCACTACCATGGTATGATTGACGAATATAGAATTGTAGACGAATATCAGTTGAAGCACCTTGGGACGAATGATAATACGGTGAGTCCCGACCAAGAGTAAACTAATAACACCGTCGTGCTCTGACTTTAAATCAAGCGCTTCTTGGGAGGCAACCCAAGTTTAAAATTCTGTAATTTTGTTTTTGTAGGGTTTAGTTTTTTTCTTTTTTTTTTACAGGTATCGAGTGCGCAGGAACTGAAACTCAAAAAATCAGCAAAGTTACACCAGAGCACAAAGACGGGCCGTCGACATGTCGACGGACCGTCAATGTACAATGACGGTATGCAGAGCTGAACTTCTGAGGATTAGCAACTGCTCATCTGCAGGTAAGTAAATCGATGAGCATAAGGACGGATCGTTGACACATTCGATGACGCCGTCGAAGTGCTCGTCAACAGGTCAGCTTTTTCTTTACTTTTTGAGTCGTAAAACTTCGAAAAAAAAAGAGGGCAACAGTCGTGGATTTAAAAGAAAATAATGGGCAGAGGTATTATATTTTCCCCCATCCGTATATCACTCTCCCTCAACCTCCTCATCTCCCCATAACTCTCTCCATTAAATCCCCATAATTTCATCCATAAATCACCCTCATTACAATCCCACAACCCTTCACTCTCAACCCAACTGAAAAGCACAACCCTCTGCCCTACAGTATGAAAATCTGCCACCTTGTGTCTTAATATTTGAGTCAAGTATTCTTCCACTTCTTCACATAAACAGGTATGATGAGTTAATTTCGACCCTTTCTTGGTTTTAATGTTGGTAGTTGTTCGAAAATTGCTAAAAGAGATGCCTAGGGTTCCTAAATTAATTGAAGAATTGAATTTTGGGACCTAGGCTATATTTGATGGTATTGAAATAAGTTGGGTGTGCTTTTAACTAGGATACATGGGTGATATATGTGATGTATGTACTAAGGGTAGAGATTATGACTTAGGGTTTGTATTTGTTGAATGAAATCTATACTTGAATTGGCAAAATTATGAAATTGTGGTTGGGGGATGGGAATTTGGTATGATTGCTGTTAGATGGACATGTGGGGATGAGAATAACGTTCGTCACACCCTAATTTCCGTTAGGGCGTGATGGGCACCCGACCCTTACTTAGAGCCGAGCGAACCCTCAGACTCTTGCTGCACACAAAATCACGTCAAACTTTTTAAATCAGATAAGATAAAATCCATAGTAAATTTTTTTTTTTTTTTCAGAAATAGTCTTCCTCGTAGCCTACAAATTGAAAAAATCTGTCATTATACAAAACTTCACTACATAACACAGACCGACATATCGGCTGATGGAGCCGCATACCGACTGACAATCACACCCACGACGCTGTCTGCAAAGTCTCTAACATAAACCAGAAATCGTAGCATACGAGCACAGACTCGGCAACGCTCCGGGAGAAAAAAAACTGGAGCTCGCCAATCCCGCTGAATCATCTTCTAGCAAAACTCCTGCTAATCTGGGTGTACCTGCGCGACATGAAACGCAGCCCCCGAAGAACAGGGGGTCAGTACGGAATATGTACTGAGTATGTAAAGCCAGAAATACTGTAACAGAATCATAAGCCAATCCAGATGTACGGGAATGCAGCTAACAAACCATAATCGGAACCAGATGTACAGAAGTATGTTGGACAGAGCCTTATCATGATCAGAGGTGCGGAAGATTGATATACAGAATCATGGTCAGAGTCAGAAGTACAGGAAATACGTACCTTATCCAGAATATCAAAACGCTTGCTTTCAAATCATAAATAGTGCAAATCAAAGGCATGCATAGGGCACAGAAATATGGTCACCATAACACAACATATCCTAACATACACACGGTACCCGGGGACATATACCACGCCGGGAAACCGGACAGATCATAACACATACACGGTACCCCGGGGACAGATACCACGCCGGGAAACCGAACATATCATAACATAGACGCGGTACCCCGGGAACCGGACATATACCACGAGAACCCGGGAGCCAACCACATCATAATCCATATACCCGGTAACTGGGGACGGACATATACCACAGTACCCCAGAACCGTTCACGGTAACCGGAGACGGACATATACCACAGTACTCCGGAACCGGCCACAGTACTCCGGAGACGGACGTATACCACAGTACTCCGGAGACTGGCATATCATACTCCACATACACGGTAGCCGGGGACGGACATATACCACAGTACCCCGGAACCGAACACATCATACTATCAGAGCGTTTACAACAGATTTTTTTTTTTTTTTTTTTTTTTAACGGAGATGTAATGCTCATATAAAAATTTTTATGCCGGATACCTGTATCAAAATACTTGTATCAAAATACGCATGACAGAGTACTTATATCAAAACACTGACATCATAATACTTATAGTAAAAATACTTTGGCCAAATATTTACATTAGATTACTCATAACAGATTTCTTATTTCGAACCGCATATCACATCAGAACATTCACATCAGAACGCTCATATCGGAGTACCTATCTCAAAATATTCATACCAAATTACTTGTACCGGAGTATCTATATCAGAATAATCAAATCGGAATACTTGTACGGAATACTTATGTCGGACTATTCATATCGTAGAGAGGCATACGAATCATATCAACTCGAACTAAGGAGCAAAATTACTCCAAAGTACATTTCATAGCTTAGTCCGAGCGGTAAGTCATTTGGAATAGGAATAGGACGACAATCGTAGTACATACCTTTTTGATGTTCTGACAGATTATGTTGAAGCGAAACTTTTTGAGACCGTTGGGATATGTCGAAATAGGTCATAGAACTCAATGGGATAATTAGACAACTATCGTTTAGTAGGCGGGAAGATGACCAAGAGTTTCCTTTACTTATTGCTCAAAACAAATTAATAACATAATAGGAGCGGTTTTGAAAATAGCGGGCCCACCTCGGGTCAAGTCGAGGTGGCGTACATAAATTACAAACATTAAACTCTATGGAGTCATCAATGAAAGTTTCGAACGATTCGGTTACGTTTGTGAAAGTTCTAGATGTTCGAACACTTTGCCAACAAAACATAAGGATTCTAGTTCAATTATGTTGAATGAATATACCCAAAATCGAACTCGAGTTTCTATGAACAGAATCTTTCCCGAGGCTCAGACTCCAACCTAATATAACTAAGACATGCCAGGAGAAGGAAAGGGAGGACTTTACGTACCTTAGTTGCACCTTATGCTCGTCCAAACTCACTTCCCGTTTCGCCCAAAATCTACAAATGGTCATATTTACCAAACATTCATTAGAATCTTTAAGAATTCAAATCTTGAATTTAACATTTGTCTACAGAAATTTCGGCAGCATTTCCCCTGTAAATGCGCCATCCCCGAGAATTCAACTCGGCCAAAGTACAACAACGAACCCGAGAATGGAACTCGGCCACATTATCAGCGACAATACTAACAATTTTGCCAACAACATCACAATCAATTTGAGAATATTCCAAACAACTTCTATTCCAACTTCGCATTTCCAAACCAATATCAACGTTTACATATTCACTTACTAATTCAAGATCATTCAACCACAATTCGAGAACATTTTAAACAACTTACACAACATGCCCATCATTTCCATCAACATACCATACCTTACCCGAAAACTCCCCAACTCCCCTAGGAACAATTCCAACGCATTTCTGGCATCCAATTTCGTAAACTACACTAACAACATACATATTAACAACATTCTTATCATAATTTAAGGAAACGACACCAAAATTACGTTGACTCCCAAATCAGCCCGTAACCATTCTAACATCAACTTAAACCACCAAATTCTCATTTTCGTCGTAGAATACATATCAACAACAATCAAAGTACTACATAGAAGCTTATTCATTTTTCCTACACAACACACACACCACACGGCTAAGACTCCAACACCTACAACTCCATGAATTTCATCCACTTTCATTATCAATGTAGAATTCACAATAACCACAACTAGAATATTACATAAGAATAAATTTATCTTGCCTATATAACAACATAGGCACGCGGCCACCTATATACACACACATCCACCATGCAAACTTCCATATTTTCATGAATTCTACTCCTTTCTACATTCCATAGCATAAACAAGCCTCCATAACATAAAAAGGGAGATGAATTCTTACCTTTTCCTTCAACTTCCCCACTGAACTTGAATTCTTGAAAGTGCCACAAAGAGTAATTTTCTTGTTCCAACAATTGTGCCATGTTGAAGAGGGCCTTCAAATTAGTAGGAAGGCATGAAGAAACAAATTTTTGAGATCAAAGTTAAAGACTTCAAATTTCTCTCTTCTCTTCTTTTTTTTTTCTTCTTGGCCGTGACCTTTCTTCTTGCTCTCTACTCTTCTCTTTTTTTTTTTTTTTTTTGAAAAATCTAGAATAATCAAATGGTCCCTTGTCTTATTTATTCATGAATTAAATTGCCACATGGGCTTGGGCCATTTACACCATGGCCGGCCACACCACAAGGCATTGGGCCTCATTTTTCTTTTTTTTTTTAGCCCAATTAGTTGGCTAACTTTTGTAATTCATGAAATAAATTTTCAAAATTCCAATTTTGCCCTTGGCCTTCTTCCATATTTTCGCATCAATATTTTTCATGAACAACATACATATTGAATAACATCAAAATATTGCCCCATCTCTAACTAATCACAATTATTTCAAATTTTTCCGAATGTGCGAAACACGGATATAACATCCTCCTCTCCTTTTAGAACATTCGTCTCGAATGTTCAACTAATCTTATGGGGTGTTATAGTATTCCGGGAGGGTCCCTCTTTAACCTTTCATTCCAAATACTTACTCAACCACGTATGTACACAACGTGTCTTTACCGCTTATTACCCATCATGGTCCAGTTACCCTTATGGGTACTCGTGAGTCGAGTTTACTCAACTTGTTAGTTCGCGACATTTTATCCTTACTACAGCTTTTCTTTATTTCCTTCTCTCATATTTTTCGACAAAGTATACTTGTCCTTGGTTTCTTGTGTTGACACTCGTTTCGTCCATCCTTATTCCTTGTTGACTCTCCGGTGTAAATTTGTTACAAATATGACCGAACATCACTTCATGCTGATGATTCATATAACTTCATAACGTATATCCTCATATTCCGTACAGTTAATGGTCCATGAACTATTTTCTAGTATCCGGTGGCCCCTCTTATTTTTTCCACAGGCGCTGCGTTCTTTCTTTCTTTCGAAAATTCCCAGACTATCAATTATTGCGATTCCCTTTTTAAGTCTAACATAATATGCTCTCCCCCCCTTTTTAAAGGGGTTCCTTATACGCCAACAGTCTCCGAATACCCTTTACTCAATTGAGGCCTTCTTGACCGTAGCACGCTTCTTCGAGACTCACATGTCCATGATACAATCACAGACGAGGCATCATACACATTCACATGTACATACGTAATTATTACCAACTAGTCCACAAAATACTTCCGAACGTTGTTCAAGCCTATCCTAATTCCAAAGTTGTAGCGTACTTGTTGTCTCTTCTCTGGTCTAGCCTGTCGCGTGTTAGGTGGCCCCTTACAATCTCCAACCATCCCGTGTACTATAGTTATCCTTAGGCCTCTCTAATTTCTCATTTGTCCCCTTAAATTCCGATTTTTACAAAATTTCCCAATTACTTCCCAGGGGGTCACCCATCCTAAAATTGCTCCCCCCTGAGCACGCTTAACTTCGCAACTTCGACAGATTCTGGCCCCCCTAATGCCGATATAATCGCGTCCACCTCCACACATGACCTTTATTACATATCTTGGGGCTAATCGAGGCCTTACAGGTTCCGAGACATGTTCGTAACACGTTCTTTCTTTTACAATTTCCGTTTTACCCCTTTTTGATCCTTAATAATCGCCTTTACAGATTCTTATCATTCGATATCTGTACGCAGCAAATACTAACAATGCCTTACAATGCATACAGCTATATATCACATCCTGGCCATCCAGGACTTTCTGTTTCAGGTAACAGAATAAATATTTCCAGACTTGCCCTTGTGACCTTTCCATATCGTTACTTGCCTCCTTCCGTCGGATGTGGGGCTTACATAGGGAATTTCATTCTCCTATGACTTGGCTCTACCGCACGATCTATGATAGAAAGAAGGTCAACATTCCCTAGATGCCCCGTAGCCTCCTGTTTATAGATGTGGCGCGCTTCACACCATAAACAGGACTCTACCGGACACGACTTTGCGTACAACCCCTAGGACGGACACCTCCGACACTACTTTGTCACACCTTAATTTCCGTTAGGGCGTGATGGGCACCCGACCCTTACTTAGGGCCGAGCGAACCCTCAGACTCTTGCTGCACACAAAATCACGTCAAACTTTTTAAATCAGATAAGATAAAATCCATAGTAAATTTTTTTTTCTTTTTTCAGAAATAGTCTTCCTCGTAGCCTACAAATTGAACAAATCTGTCATTATACAAAACTTCACTACATAACACAGACCGACATATCGGCTGATGGAGCCGCATACCGACTGACAATCACACCCACGACGCTGTCTGCAAAGTCTCTAACATAAACCAGAAATCATAGCATACGAGCACAGACTCGGCAATGCTCCGGGAGAAAAAAAAAACTGGAGCTCGCCAATCCCGCTGAATCATCTTCTGGCAAAACTCCTGCTAATCTGGGTGTACCTGCGCGGCATGAAACGCAGCCCCCGAAGAACAGGGGGTCAGTACGGAATATGTACTGAGTATGTAAAGCCAGAAATACTGTAACAAAATCATAAGCCAATCCAGATGTACGGGAATGCACCTAACAAACCATAATCGGAACCAGATGTACAGAAGTATGTTGGACAGAGCCTTATCATGATCAGAGGTGCGGAAGATTGATATACAGAATCATGGTCAGAGTCGAAGTACGGAAATACGTGATTATCCGAATATCAAAACGCTTGCTTTCAAATCATAAATAGTCAAAGGCATGCATAGGGCAAATGGTCACCAACACAACATTGCTTTCAAATCATAAATAGTGCATCATGCATAGGGCACGTAAATATGGTCATAACACAACATATCAACATACACACCGTGTACCGGGGACATATACCACGCCGGAAACCGGACAGATCATAACACATACACGGTACCCGGGACGGATACCACGCCGGAAACCGAACATATCATAACATAGACGCGGTACCCCAGGAACCGGACATATACCACGAGAACCGGGAGCCAACCACATCATAATCCATATGCCGGTAACTGGGGACGGACATATACCACAGTACCCCAGAACCGTTCACGGTAACCGGAGACATATACCACGGTACTCGGGCAACGGTCTCCGGAGACGGACGTATACCACGGTCGCTCCGGAGACTGGCATATCATACTCCACATACACGGTAGCCGGGGACGGACATATACCACAGTACCCCGGAACCGAACACATCATACTATCAGAGCGTTTACAACAGATTTTTTTTTTTTTTAACAGAATGCTCATATCAAAATTTTTATGCCAGTATACCTGTATCAAAATACTTGTATCAAAATACGCATGACAGAGTACTTATATCAAAACACTGACATCATAATACTTATAGTAAAAATACTTTGGCCAAATATTTACATTAGATTACTCATAACATTTCTTATTTCGAACCGCATATCACATCGCGTAACATTCACATCGAACGCTCATATCGGAGTACCTATCTCAAAATATTCATACCAAATTACTTGTACCGGAGTCTATATCGAATAATCAAATCGGAATACTACTTATGTCGGACTATTCATATCGAGAGGGCATACGAATCATATCAACTCGGAACTAAGGAGCAGAAATTACTCCAAGTACATTTCATAGCTTAGTCCGAGCGGTAAGTCATTTGGAAGAGGAATAGGACGACAATCGTAGTACATACCTTTTGGATGTTACGACATTATGTTGAAGCGAAACTTTTTGAGACCGTTGGGATATGTCGAAATAGGTCATAGAACTCAATGGGATAATTAGACAACTATCGTTTAGTAGGCGGGAAGATGACCAAGAGTTTCCTTTACTTATTGCTCAAAACAAATTAATAACATAATAGGAGCGGTTTCGAAAATAGCGGGCCCACCTCGGGTCAAGTCGAGGTGGCGTACATAAATTACAAACATTAAACTCTATGGAGTCATCAATGAAAGTTTCAGAACGATTCGGTTACGTTTGTGAAAGTTCTAGATGTTCGAACACTTTGCCAACAAAACATAAGGATTCTAGTTCAATTATGTTGAATGAATATTACCCAAAATCGAACTCGAGTTTCTATGAACAGAATCTTTCCCGAGGCTCAGACTCCAACCTAATATAACTAAGACATGCCAGGAGAAGGAAAGGGAGGACTTTACGTACCTTAGTTGCACCTTATGCTCGTCCAAACTCACTTCCCGTTTCGCCCAAAATCTACAAATGGTCATATTTACCAAACATTCATTAGAATCTTTAAGAATTCAAATCTTGAATTTAACATTTGTCTACAAATTTCGGCAGCATTTTCCCTGTAAATGCGCCATCCCCGAGAATTCAACTCGGCCAAAGTACAACAACGAACCCGAGAATGGAACTCGGCCACATTATCAGCGACAATACTAACAATTTTGCCAACAACATCACAATCAATTTGAGAATATTCCAAACAACTTCTATTCCAACTTCGCATTTCCAAACCAATATCAACGTTTACATATTCACTTACTAATTCAAGATCATTCAACCACAATTCGAGAACATTTTAAACAACTTACACAACATGCCCATCATTTCCATCAACATACCATACCTTACCCGAAAACTCCCAACTCCCCTAGGAACAATTCCAACGCATTTCTGGCATCCAATTTCGTAAACTACACTAACAACATACATATTAACAACATTCTTATCATAATTTAAGGAAACCACACCAAAATTACGTTGACTCCCAAATCAACCCGTAACCATTCTAACATCAACTTAAACCACCAAATTCTCATTTTCGTCGTAGAATACATATCAACAACAATCAAAGTACTACATAGAAGCTTATTCATTTTTCCTACACAACACACACACCACACGGCTAAGACTCCAACACCTACAACTCCATGAATTTCATCCACTTTCATTATCAATGTAGAATTCACAATAACCACAACTAGAATATTACATAAGAATAAATTTATCTTGCCTATATAACAACATAGGCACGCGGCCACCTATATACACACACATCCACCATGCAAACTTCCATATTTTCATGAATTCTACTCCTTTCTACATTCCATAGCATAAACAAGCCTCCATAACATAAAAGGAGATGAATTCTTACCTTTTCCTTCAACTTCCCCACTGAACTTGAATTCTTGAAAGTGCCACAAAGAGTAATTTTCTTGTTCCAACAATTGTGCCATGTTGAAGAGGGCCTTCAAATTAGTAGGAAGGCATGAAGAAACAAATTTTTGAGATCAAAGTTAAAGACTTCAAATTTCTCTCTTCTCTCTTTTTTTTCTTCTTGGCCGTGACCTTTCTTCTTGCTCTCTACTCTTCTCTTTTTTTTTTTTCTTGAAAAATCTAGAATAATCAAATGGTCCCTTGTCTTATTTATTCATGAATTAAATTGCCACATGGGCTTGGGCCATTTACACCATGGTCGGCCACACCACAAGGCATTGGGCCTCATTTTTCTTTTTTTTTAGCCCAATTAGTTGGCTAACTTTTGTAATTCATGAAATAAATTTTCAAAATTCCAATTTTGCCCTTGGCCTTCTTCCATATTTTTGCATCAATATTTTTCATGAACAACATACATATTGAATAACATCAAAATATTGCCCTATCTCTAACTAATCACAATTATTTCAAATTTTTCCGAATGTGCGAAACACGGGATATAACAGTGCCGGCGGGCATTTTGATCAACTTGTTGGTTCATTATGCCCACCAATAGTCCCAAAAAGAGAAATTATATTGAAACATGATGCTTGAGGAGTGAAGTCTGAGTAACTCCAACAAGTTGGAGGGTATGTCGATTAGAAATCTCGATTTGAAATCGTTATACCCACCAAACGAAACCCGGATAATTGCCTGAAGTCTAAAAGGTTGAAAATGAGGGTGAAGTCTGAGTAACCCGAAGCTCCAAAACCCCAAATGTGCAAAATAGTTGAAAATTGGTTCTCTGATTGATTGAAATGGAAAACGCAAAGCCGAAACAAGTTTTGATGTCTGTCAACTATTGGTTACTGATGCAGGGCCGTAAAAATGTTGATGGCACCGTCGACAGGTCGACGAACTGTCTTTTCACAAAGACGGTCCCGTCGAGCTGATTGACAGTCCGTCGACAGGTTCGACGGTTCGTCAAAGTGCATCGAAGGTCTACAAACAGAGAACATCAAAGAACTGAAACAAATATTTTTTTTTTGAAACTAACTGTGTTGATTTCACTTGTACGGATTGACTAAATTGTGGTTTTTGATGATTACAGGTATGGCGCCACCCAAGTTGACGACCACCTGAGGGGGTGGCTCGAGGCAAACTCAAAGAACAACGAGTCGACGGAGGCCCAGTGGCCAACCCACACTTAGAGACGAGAGGTCGGATGACGAGCCTCGAGGTTATGCCCCCGAAGAAGAACAGTGGCGCTCCTCCCCCGTGGAATGTGCAGCATCGGCGCACGGCGCCACACCTCCCGCTCTCAACCGACGAGGAGGAATCATCTACATCCGGATTCGGTGATGATCCGAGCTCGCATCCGGGAGATGCCTCACCGCCGCACGAGCACGCATCTGCATCGAGGATGCTGCTCGGCCGCCCTCTCGCAAATTCTAGATCCCGCACCCGTCGAGCTCGTAGCTCCGGGATGGTGAGGCCGGGACATCGATACCGATGCTTTGAGGGGGCTAAGGCTCGGGAACTAAGAAGCAAGAGGCTTGAGGATTGTTTCACAGTTGAGGGTGCCAAGCAACTGTATGAGTATGGCATTGAATTGAAAGGAGACGACACTCAATATTAGAAAAGAACAATAAGTGAAGAACGGCGGATCAGTTTTGAGGGGCTCGAGATCTTACCCAAAGCCAGGGAGCTTATTCGTCACTATCAGTTAGAGTTCATACAGGAGCCACCTAGGACTATTGCCCTATTTTGATTCGCAAGATATATGCCGCATACAGGGCATTGATCTCAAAAGTCAGAAAGAGGCGCCAGATGTTGAAAGAGATACCGCTACGGAGCGAGGTTGAGATAAGAGGGGTGAGTGTTGATATATCTACCCAGGCAATTAACAGAGTATATTTTGGTAATAAATACACCACCTCAAGGCAGAACGAGCTTGAAGACAAGTTGCGGAGGAGCAAGGAACAGTCCGTTAGGGACTGGGTATCTACAGTGGTGGGTCGCCCGACCAAGAGAGCCGAGTGTACTAATTTGAAGAATCTGATAAAGAAGAAATGGTTGACTCTAGAGGGAAAATTTTGGTGGAGTGTTATGCAGTTGCGACCACGTTGTGCCGATAATGCTTTACCGTCACACGGAGCAAGCCGTTGTAGCCGCATTGATGTCCAGATACCCGATTGATTTCAGGGCATTGGCTAGTACGGAGAAAAAGTTGAGGGCTTCCCAGTCCAACACTTCCTTGATATTTCCATGCCTGATTACAGAGCTTGTTTGGAGGTCACAGGTGCGGTTTATAGATGATATCTGTTATACCCCGTATTTTGCGCGTTCGGATAGTTTGGGATAATTGTGTCAAGTTAAGGACAACGCAACGAATTGGTATTGTTTGGTTCATAAGTTGGTTATGAAAAGTTTGATGCGGAAATATTTGAAAAGAGGCTAAGGGCAAAATTGGGATTACAAAAAAATGGATTCATGAATTGCTCATTAAGTGGGCTAAATAATTGGGCTTGGAAAAAAAAAAAAAAAAAAAGAACAAGCAAGGCCCAATAGGTAGAGTGGCCGGCCATGGCCCATGAAAGAGGACCCAAGCCCAAGCAATTTTTCCATGCGATAAATGTATTAAGTGGTCATTATCATGTAGAAGTTTCAAGACATTTGAAGAAGGGAACAACAAAGAAAGAAGAGAGAAAGAAGGGAGTAGAATTCGGCCAAGGCCAAGAAAATTGAAGGCCAAGAATTTTGATCCAAAAAATTATTTTCTTGTTGTATTCTTACTAATTCAAGGGTCCTCTCCAACGTGGTATAATTGTTTCGGAAGATAAGTGCTTTCGTCGTTTTCGGGCAAGTAAAGAAGTTGAAGAAGTAAGAATTAAATTTCTTTATTTATGTTATGAAGGTTTGTTTGTGTTGTAGCATATAGAAATAAGTAGAATTCACAAAGAGAATGGAAGTTTTGATGGCCGTGTGCTTGTGTGCATGGCCGAACATATAGGTATGTATTGACCATGATTCGATGATTTGCTTAAGTGTTTCGTTGTTGTTGTTGTAAGTTTCATATTGATAATGAAGGTATGATGATTTTGGTGGTAGTTGTAAAAGGGGTGTTGGCCGGTGATGATGGAACAATTCCTATGTAGTATATAAATTGATATGGTTGTGTACTTTGTAATGAAAAATAAGAGTTTGATAATTTATCATGATATTAAAGTGTTATGGGCTGAATGGGAAGTTAATATGATTCCTATGTAGATCTTACATTTATGCTAATGACAATGCTAACAAGTGAATTGTTGATGTAGTTATGAGTTTAGAAGAAAAGAAATGTGTCGTCGATGTTTACTGACTTGGAAGGTTTCGGATTGCCTTGTATGTTGATGGGCGGATTTGAATATCATTGTGGACTACTTGAAATATTCTTAAATCTTGACGAAATGATCTCGGGTTGGTATGTGAATATGTGAATGTCGATGTTGACTTGAACGTATGTAGTTTATTGGTATATAAATGGAAGTTATTGTATTATGTTGAAAGTGGGTTAGTTGCATTATATTGTGTTTATTGTGATTATTGATGTTATTGTTGGGTTGTTGTTGGTTGTTTTGAGCCGAGTTGAATCTCGGGGTGTCATATCTATAGAGGAGGTGCCGCCGAAATTTCAGCCAAATGCTTAACCAAAGTTAAAATGTTAACTCGCATGAATAGTAACTGGTGTGTGACCATTCGTGCTTTTGGACGAAACGGGAATTGAGATTCGAGAGCGTACGGCACAATCAAGGTATGTAAAGCTTGCTCTTTCCTTCTCTTGGCATGTCCTAAGTATGTTAGGCCGAGATTCGAGCTTTGGAGGACGACTCTACTCCTCTAATCCGAGCTTCATTTTGACCCTTTTTCATTCGGTAGAATTGAATTGGAAATGTCCCGTCGTTAGCGAAATATTGCTCAAACACCCGTAGTTCGCCTAAATGATATTGGAGGGCCTTGGATCCTTGTCTATGACCTCACAGTGCCCAATGACCATAGTTTGGGGTCCGCCGCCTCAATTTGATCGAGGTGGGGCCCACGCGTGCTCGCAGGTCTTCCTATGTCGCTCTCCGTTTGGTATATTTGTGTGATTTTGAAAAAAAACTTTTTGGCTATCACCCGATTACTATAAAATAGTTATTTTAACCACCTCATTGAGTTTGATAATACATTTTGGCACATAAGAACGATTTCAGAAGATTGTAACTATCGTATACTAATTCCGATAAACCTGAAACTTGTTTCCGCACTCGCCGATGTTAGTAAACATATTTGGTCACCGAATTTGGAAGGCAACTTAATTATTTATTTACTAATATGCATGTGACCTTGACACGTGATTATGATCTCTAAAGTTCGGCTTGATATGTTTTCGAATAATGTTTGGAAAAGAACTGTTTTAACTATTGCCTTGGCTTTGAAGGAATGGTGTGCTTTGGTTGTTCCTTGCCGAGTTTGTAACTAAAGAAATTGTATACGTATGGTACACTTACGATTTACGCTCATAGGTGTATTGTGTCCCTCTTCGCCGAGTCCCGGCCGGTGTGTGATATTGTCCGTCGGATACTCGACCGCGGGCCGTGCCATGACCGCCGGATACTTGGCCGCGGCCTACGCGTACGATGATCTCGTCCGCCGGATACTTGACCGCGGCTGTGCCACGACCGATACTTGGCCGCGTGTATGTGTACGTGTGATATCGTCCGCTGGATACTTGACCGCGGGCTGTGACGTGACCGCTGGATTCTTGACCGCGGTATGTATGTATGTGTAGCTGTGTATATTTATATACTTATGATATTAGCCGCTGGGTTCCTGGCCGCGGTATGTGTGTATGATTTGTGTATGTATGATTTGGAGGTCAGATGGAAGAACGTTGGTATTTTGGACTATTATGCTCGCGTTTGGTACACTTTATTTCGTTCTCTGTATCTTCTGCTTTGCATACTCGGGGTGATATTCCGCATCGACCCCTTTCTTCCGGGGTCGCGTTTCATGCAGCGTGTGTACCCACAGATGAGCGAGATGATGTTAGCGTAGATGTTCGACGGATTGGCGAGTTCCATTTCCTCGAGTCTTCCGCCGAGTCGAATGCTTTGTATGGTATTCGGAGTCATGTTAGAGACTTTGCGTACGTTGTCGTGTGTGTGAGATGTCCGTTTGTAAATGGCTATGTAAGCTTCGATGTATTAGTACGCATTGTGTTATGAATTTCATGTGTTTACGGATTCGCTATGGTTACGGATTTTTGTTTGATTTGAAAAAAAAGGCGGTATGTTTTCCAAAAAAATTTCACCACGTGCTTATGTTATGCTTTGTGGGCCCGCATGGCTATGAGTATTATGAGTTCCATGGTTCGCTCGGCCCTAGTGTGGTGGGTCCCATCACACCCCATCGTAAAGTGAGGTGACAAAGTGGTATCAGAGTGTGTCCGTCCTAGGGGTTGTCTTCGCAAAGTCGTGTCCAAGAGAGTCTCGTTTATGGTGTGTTGCGCGCCACATTTATAAACAAGTGAGGCTACGGGCATTTAGGATGTTACTTTTTTTTTCATCTCCGAGATCGTGCCATAGAGCCAAGTCATAGAGATGGAACCCTTACGCCGATTCGTGATCGCAACAAGAATGACACCGATAGAAGAAAGTAAGTGATGATGTTAAAGTCATAAAGTACGTTGTGTAAGTAAAGGTACGAGAAATGAATATTGGCAAAAGATATGGGACTTGCGATCGAAATACAAGTTGAAGACTAAAGGGGGAAAGCAAACAAGAAAGTGTAACAGCCGTTTGAGTCGGCACACGAGGTGTATGTTTGTTATTTTTGTACGCGATGATATTGGGAGCTCCGTGTGGCTGCGATACGATATGATATGTATCTATGTATATTGGCCCCGTGAGGCATTGTTGGTATTTCCGTGCACAAAGTTTTGAGATAGTGAGAAATGCGAGGAGGAAACTTCCGCCGAAATTTTTCTAGAAATAAAGGAAGGAGAACGAGATACGGGTTTGTAATACGACTTGAAAGGTAGTACCAATGGTAATAGTGAGATTAAGATACGGAGGCTGTATGAAGGAATTGTGATGCGTATGAATGTGTGGATAAGACAACTTGGAATATCGAGGATAAAGTCACTCGTAAAAATTTAGGAGGTTAAGAAGTGTTACCCTGTGAGAGTGAGTACGAATGGGGCAATGTGAATGCAATGAAAATTGTTGTGAAAATAAGAAAAGCTCAGTGGCTAAAGTTATGATGTGATTTATGTGGTTAGAATATAAAGGCAAGTGTGAAACGGAAAAACAAGCTATGGAATGAGTATGGAAGGGTTTGAGTTAAAGATTAAGAAATGACATGAGAAAATGTGCCTAGAATGCTACAAGTCGGGTAAGGAGAATTACAAAGAGGAAAAGTTTAAATTGAGATTCTTAAGACCCTATACGATTAGTTGAACATTCGAGGACGAATGTTCTAAAGGGGGAAAGGATGTTATACCCCGTATTTTGCGCGTTCGGATAGTTTGGGATAATTGTGTCAAGTTAAGGACAACGCAACGAATTGGTATTGTTTGGTTCACAAGTTGGTTATGAAAAGTTTGGATGCGGAAATATTGGAAAAGAGGCTAAGGGCAAAATTGGGATTACAAAAAATGGATTCATGAATTGCTCATTAAGTGGGCTAAATAATTGGGCTTGGAAAAAAAAAAAAAAAAAAAACAAGCAAGGCCCAATAGGTAGAGTGGCCGGCCATGGCCCATGAAAGAGGACCCAAGCCCAAGCAATTTTTCCATGTGATAAATGTATTAAGTGGTCATTATCATGTAGAAGTTTCAAGACATTTGAAGAAGGGAACAACAAAAGAAAGAAGAGAGAAAGAAGGAGTAGAATTCGGCCAAGGCCAAGAAAATTGAAGGCCAAGAATTTTGATCCAAAAAATTATTTTCTTGTTGTATTCTTACTAATTCAAGGGTCCTCTCCAACGTGGTATAATTGTTTCGGAAGATAAGTCGTTCGTTTCGTCGTTTTCGCATTTGGGGCAAGTAAAGAAGTTGAAGGAAAAGGTAAGAATTCACCCCTTTTATTTATGTTATGAAGGTTTGTTTGTGTTGTAGCATATAGAAATAAGTAGAATTCACAAAGAGAATGGAAGTTTGCATGTGGCCGTGTGCTTGTGTGCATGGCCGAACATATAGGTATGTATTGACCATGATTCGATGATTTGCTTAAGTGTTTCGGTTGTTGTTGTTGTAAGTTTCATATTGATAATGAAGGTATGATGATTTTGGTGGTAGTTGTGAAAAGGGGTGTTGGCCGTGCAAGGTATGGGGGTGATGGAACAATTCCTATGTAGTATATAAATTGATATGGTTGTGTACTTTGTAATGAAAATAAGAGTTTGATAATTTATTGTGATATTAAAGTGTTATGGGCTGAATGGGAAGTTAATATGATTCCTATGTAGATCTTACATTTATGCTAATGACAATGCTAACAAGTGAATTGTTGATGTAGTTATGAGTTTAGAAGAAAAGAAATGTGTCGTCGATGTTTACTTGGACTTGGAAGGTTTCGGATTGCCTTGTATGTTGGATGGGCGGATTTGAATATTGTGTGGACTACTTGAAATATTCTTAAATCTTGACGAAATGATCTCGGGTTGGTATGTGAATATGTGAATGTCGATGTTGACTTGAACGTATGTAGTTTATTGGTATATAAATGGAAGTTATTGTATTATGTTGGAAAGTGGGTTAGTTGCATTATATTGTGTTTATTGTGATTATTGATGTTATTGTTGGGTTGTTGTTGGTTGTTTTGAGCCGAGTTGAATCTCGGGGGTGTCATATCTATAGAGGAGAATGCTGCCGAAATTTCGGTAGCCAAATGCTTAACCAAAGTTAAAATGTTAACTCGCATGAATAGTAATGCGGTAAAGGTGACCATTTGCAGTTTTTGGACGAAACGGGAATTGAGATTTGAGGAGCGTACGGCACAATCAAGGTATGTAAAGCTTGCTCTTTCCTTCTCTTGGCATGTCCTAAGTATGTTAGGCCGAGATTCGAGCTTTGAGGACGACTCTACTCCTCGGAATCCGAGCTTCATTTTGACCCTTTTTCATTCGGAGAATTGAATTGGAAATGTCCCGTCATTGTGTTGAAATATTGCTCAAACACCCGTAGTTCGCCTAAATGATATTGGAGGCCTTGGATCCTTGTCTATGACCTCACCAGGCCTAATGACCATAGTTTGGGGTCCGCCGCCTCAATTTGATCGAGGTGGGGCCCACGCGTTCAGAGGTCTTCCTATGTCGCTCTGTTTGGTATATTTGTGTGATTTTGAAAAAAAAACTTTTGGCTATCACCCGATTACTATAAAATAGTTATTTTAACCACCTCACTGAGTTTGATAATACATTTTGGCACATAAGAACGATTTCGAGAGATTGTAACTATCGTATACTAATTCCGATAAACCCGAAACTTGTTTCCGCACTCGCCGATGTTAGTAAACATATTTGGTCACCCGAATTTGGAAGGCAACTTAATTATTTATTTACTAATATGCATGTGACCTTGACACGTGATTATGATCTCTAAAGTTCGATTTGATATGTTTTTGAATAATGTTTGGAAAAGAACCCGTTTTAACTATTGCCTTGGCTTTGAAGGAATGGTGTGCTTTGGTTGTTACATTGAGTTTGTAACTAAAGAAATTGTATACGTATAGGCCGGCTTACGGTTCTGCTCGTGTGTATTGTTATTACCTCTTTTCGCCGAGTCCGGCGGTATGTGTGTGATATTGTCCGCCGGATACTTGACCGCGGCCGTGCCATACGACCGGATACTTGGCCGCGGCACGCGTACGTATGATCTCGTCCGTTGGATACTTGACCGGGCGGCCGTGCCATGACCGTCGGATACTTGGCCTTGGCACGTGTACGTGTGATATCGTCCGCCGGATACTTGACCTTGTGACGTGACATTGGATTCTTGACCGCGGTATGTATGTATGTGTGTGTGTATATTTATATACTTATGATATTAGCCGCCGGGTTCCTGGCCGCGGTATGTGTGTATGATTTGTGTATGTATGATTTGGAGGTCAGATGGAAGAACGTTGGTATTTTGGACTATTATGCTCGCGTTTAGTACACTTTATTTCGTTCTCTGTATCCTCTGCTTTGCATACTCAGTACATATTCCGTACTGACCCCCTTTCTTCGGGGGGCTGCGTTTCATGCCGCGCGGTACCCGCGGATGAGCGATGATGTTAGCGAGAAGATGTTCGAGCTGGATTGGCGAGCTCCATTTCCTCCGGAGTGCTGCCGAGTCAGAATGCTTTGTATGGTATTCGGAGTCATGTTAGAGACTTTGCAGACAGTGTCGTGTGTATGAGATGTCCGTTTGTAAATGGCTATGTAAGCCGATGTATTAGTACGCATTGTGTTATGAATTTCATGTGTTTACGGATTCGCTATGGTTACGGATTTTGTTTGATTTGAAAAAAAAAGGCGTGTATGTTTTCCAAAAAAATTTCACCCTGTGCTTATGTTATGCTTTGTGGGCCCAGTATGGCTATGAGTATTATGAGATACGCGGGTTCGCTCGGCCCTGTGGTAAGGGTCGGTGCCCATCACACCCTATCGAGAAATTGGGGTGTGACAATATCGACCATCGAATTACAGCTTCGTCAGTTTATTCGGTAGAAAAGAGCAAGAATGAGGTCGTTGATGAGAGCCAAGGGGAAGCGAATGGGTTCCCAGTGGCACTTGGAGGAGTAGCCCTAGTGCAGGAGCTAATTCACCCCGGGGCCGCGGGTGACTCTACACAGGAGTTACCCGCCACTGCTGCCCCTATTACTGAGACTATACACAAAGCACAGACTCTCGAGATCCCGGCTACGATGTGGAGATTATTCTATTGAGACTCAGACTGATATTCTAAGCCACAGACTTCGATTCTATTGCCTCTAAGTTCGCTCCACGACGGTCCACCACTGACCACAATTGGTATCTGCTAGAGTTGATCCATATGCCTTCTCAATGGATAACTTTAGGAAATTTTCAAAATAGGCGGCTACAGCGGACTAGCAGTCAAAGATCATAGTAAACTAGCTAGATGATTATGTGAGAACAAGAGTGGAGGAGGCATTAGATCCTATAAAATAACCCCTCCCTTAAATTCCCAATTCAAGAAGTCAAGTCTTAACCCATTCTCTAAATATCGAAAAAGTCATTAGTTAGGTCTAGTTAATTATCCTGGAGTGAGAACCTATATGGGGTTTTCAAATATGCAAGATTTATAGTCAAGATTACCCATTTCATTTTCCTAGGGTGGACATAATGATAAAGACTCCATTTTTGTTAACCTAATGAGACATGGCCTAGTAAAGGAAGAATTAACTTAAGGAAGAGGGCATAAAGGAGGTTTGAGGGTTTACCTTTCCCAATTCTCTAAGAGTTCTGCCTAGAAATCCCCTCAAGTGACGCCTAGAAGAAGGTTTGGTGGAAAAGGGAGGTAAAATCCTGAAATAAGGTTTTAATATCGGATTCGTGATATTCCTACAAGTCATAAATAATAACCCCTCCCTTAAATTCCCAATTTAAGAAGTCAAGTCTTAGCCCATTCTCTAAATATCGAAAAAGTCATTAGTCAGGTCTAGTTAATTATCCTGGAGGGAGAACCTATATGGGGTTTTCGAATATGCAAAATTTCTAGTCAAGATTACCTATTTCATTTTCCTAGGGTGGAAACAATGATAAAGACTCCATTTTTATTAACCCAATGAGACATGGCCTAGTGAAGGAAGAATTAACTTAAGGAAGAGGGCATAGAGGAGGTTTGAGGGTTTACCTTTCCTAAGTCTCTAAGAGTTCGCCCGCAAATCCCCTCAAGTGACGCCTAGAAGAAGGTTTGGTGGAAAAGGGGGGTCAAATCCCGAAATAAGGTTTTAATATTGGGTCTGGTCATTGTTGACCGCTGCAGCAGTCTACTGGTCTATGATAGCGATACCAGTGTGGTGATGGACGTACAACTATAGCGGATTTTAGTAACTCGTACCTTTCGCTATAGCAAAGGTAAAATCTGTTGGGGTGGACTCGCTGTGGCGATTCCTCACCTGCTGTGGCGAGGCTTCTCTAACGGTGACCCACACTATTTTTGCTCTTACCGGCTCGACTACGCTTAAAATTAAGCATAAAGCTTCCTCATGGACTAATCACAACTAATCCACTGTTTCTCTAGGCACCTACTGCAGAAGGTCTAGTAACGGCAAAACGGGTCGTTACATCCGAGCTTAAGAGCATGCAAGTTCCATGAACCTTGTGCCATTAGAATGAGGTTGAGACGTCTTCCTCATTAGCACTGAACTCAAAGGGCCCTCCTTTATTATGAATTGGATGCTTAAAACTCCCAATCATAAAAAGTGTTTCCCGAATTAACATGCTTGGATTGGGAAAAACGCCCGGTCCCTTAAAAGGAAACAACAAAGAAAAATCTTCAAACATCGACTAGCCCTTAAGCTTAAACACCTACTCCCAAATATTAACATAGTTACTGAAAAACAGGTTTGACGAACAAACCCTAAGTGTTGAACAAAAAATAAAAAGAGAGAGATGAGGAGAACTTTAAAGCTCAGTCCTCTACTCCCACTTAGTGATAAGCTTGAGTCGAAATGCAAAAAATAACAATAAAATTCTCAACGTGTTAAAAGCATGCAAAGACAAACACAGAGCAAAAATGATACTATTCATGCACGAAAAAAGGGGAAAACCCGACATTACATCGGGCAGTTTGGACTTAAAAAGGCAGGAGCAAAACTTCATCAAATTAAACTTGCAAAATGGGACCAATACATCTGGTCCTGACATCCATAAAAATCCACCAAAAATTCATTAAAAAAAAAATGAGAGCGAAGGGCGCAAAGTCCCAAACAGACTAAGTGTCATATTCTAAGAAGTGGAGAATCTCCAGCTATAGGGGTCGATGGAATCTTCTATTCTAGAGCTACTTTCCTCGGGTACAGGCAGGTCCTCTAGGGCCATATCTGCAACGCCAAAATCAACTTCAGCATCAATAAGAGTCGAGGAAAGGTCGAGCTCGCCGTCCCGTATCGCTTTGAAGGTGTCCACATATGTCCGCAAGATGGCCAAGTCCCGATTCACCTCCGCTACATCTTTATCCTCTTCACGATAGAGCCACAATCTTTTGAACTTTTTTTGGAGCCTCATTTGGGAAGCCTCTACCCGATGCAAACTCCCTTGGGCAGCATTCAAGATGGCCTCCATGTTAGCCACCCTTTTTTGAAGTTTATAATAAGCAATGGTATGGGTCTGCAAAGAGTCTTCCCACTCTTCCAACGCTAGCCTAATTTTCTCCAATCGTAGCCTCAAAGAAGATTTGGAGGATTGTAGTTCTCCATTTTCAGCGCGATGTGCTTCTGTTTTTGACCTAAGCTGCCAATTGTCAAAATTCAATTGCTTTATTTCTTAAGAAGTTACGGTGGACAACACTTTGGCGTTTTCCATAAAAGAGGTGGCAACAATGTGACCCTGCATAAAGCAAATGAGTTAGCCTCAGAAGCCTGAAACAAGTAAAGATAGAAAATAAATCACTATACCCGGAGAAACATAGCGGCGGTAAGAAAGGGTAGACATCAAATTGGAGTTATGCAGCTCCGGTGGAGCGGGTAGACTTGACAGACCCGCCGTAATATCAGTAAATTGAGCGTCCACCCCCCGAGGGGATCCATCCATTGGGTCTTCGGGCATTGTTTTCCCATCACCTCATTCTCCTATAATATCCTCACGCCCTCTATTGTCATATTCTATGCTTTCAGCAAATAGGCCTCCGCGCACCCCAAATCAACTCCTCCTTCGTCTTTATTGTCTATGATGACCACCCGGGGTCTCGCCTACCTCCGGACATTAGTAGTCCAATGGTGACGTAGAAGACGAGCGCTTATTTCCTCAAGATTAACTTTGTTAGGATATTGTGACCTCCGTTTGCGTCTACTGACACCTAGCTGCAGCGTTCAGATTGTTAGAAAGTGCAACCTCGCAGAAGGGAACACTCCGAGAAACGAACCTTCTTCTAGATATACCTATGTTACAGATGAAAGGATTAGGAGATATAAGGGAGGAAACTGGGGGAAATCAAAATACGATCACTTATCATGGTTCTTGCCCTTCCTTTGGTTGGAGAGGGTGTTCTTCTAGGTCCTGACAACACTAGGGGTGGCCCGCAAGATGCCCATTCAAAAATCTCAGGCACAAGATCTGGCTCGATGAAAACACTCACGCGTGGTTAGACGTATGACATAGAGGGAAGAAAACTTACGAGAGAAGCAAGGCGAAAACTTATGGGTATCCCTCCAAATCTCTAAAAAGGATTGTTAGGTTGCACAACCTACTTTCTATCCAGTGCTATATCAAATTTTTGCCTACGGATGAACACGTTACATTACCTGGTCTATGCTAGCATCTTGCAGAAAATAAACAACAGGTAAGTAAAGAACGCAATGATTTTTACGTGAAAACATACTCGACTCACAAAGGCGATAAAAACCACGAGCAACACCTCTGTAGGATTTTCCCAAACCCCACTACAACAGTTTGCGTCTGCAAATTCAAATTACAATCCCCCTGTAACCTAGGAACTAACCTCTAGTTCCTATCTTACTAATCTCCCAAGACTAGTAAGCAACCTCCAAGTTAATCTCTAACTTCAAGTTAAATTTACAACATTTTGTATCAAACTGTAATGCTTCCAATAAAGTGGAAAAAAGATACAACTCGATAGCCTAACCTATTACAAGTTTTCTAGACTCAAGAACTAGAAAAATATAAACTCTATTCTACAGCTTCTTCAATCGTCTTCTCGTACTAGCGACACACGCCTAGATTCTGAATATTCTATATAAATCTTTTGATAGATCGATATTCTGAATTCACTCTTTCTGGGTGCGCAAACCTTCTTCTTGGTAAGACTTGGATATATATAACATTGAGTGCACAAAAGGTCAGCAAATACAAAACCCTCTTCGAATAGGCCCTCGAGATGTTAAAGTTTGTGTTGTATTTGAATTCTTGCCTTGTTGAGTCTGTTTCTTGTTGGTGTAGAAGTCTTACTAATCCCAACACATTTTTCAAGGTAATCTTCATACTTGACCGCCAAGTCTTTACAATAAAACTGCAAATCCTACTTGCTATAGGATTTGCGCTAGAACATGTTCGCAAACCTGTTTCATCCGACTAGCTTGTCTGCCTCTGAATCTCTCGTGACTGTCTGAGATGGAACATCTTTACAAACTTGTTTCGCCATCCCCTTCTCATTCATTTCTTCTTTTGTGATGGATGATAGAACATGTGGACATACCTATTTCATTGATCACGTGTTGCTCTATGTTTGTCTTCTTATTCTTCATTCAGATTTATTCCTTGCCTGCATAAATCATGTCGTCAGCCTTGTATCAGCTCTGTGACTTTAACCATGTTCTTACTCTATGTTGGAACATGTTTGTAGACCCGATTCATATGTTTTTTCTGCAACTTTCTTTGCTTGTACAACGTCTTCTGAGTCTTGTCTTAGTCATCTTCACCTTTCCTTCTCATAAACTCTGCAAATCTGATTCATTCATGCCTTACACCTGATGACTCCTTTGTGATAGAACATTTTTACAGGCTTGTTTTATTCTTCAATAAACTGCTCCGGGACAGAGTCATTTTCATCTCCTTTGCTCTGTATGTCTTTATGCTATAGCATGTATGTGGATTGTTCATTCTCTCTTTAATCTGATCATTACACTTGTCTTTGTATTGACACACATGTTTGCAGTATGGAATCATGTGTATGCTCTCTTTCGTAGCTTTTTTGCAATGGAACATGTCTATGGACTTATTCTCACCATCCTGTGTTGTTTGCTCCTTAGGCTTTTTGTATTGTCTGGAACCTCTGCTTTATCTCAACCAATTTGTCTAGCTTTTTCCATTGTTACATGTACCTAGGTTTGGTTTCTTCTTTTTCATTGACACTCTTTATCTAAGATGATTCACTAGCTTTTCTCATATATTTCTTGATCAGCTTTAGTTCAGCTTTCAATCACGCCTTTAAGTTGGTTTACTTGTTTAAAGTTTTTACTTTGTTAGTCATCAAAACTTCACACATGGCATTCTGCTAACAAATTCCCCCTTTTTGATGGTGACAAACACCTGTCTTTTAGTCAACTGTGTAACCTGTTCCAGTCATCTCATAGTCCAGTTTTCTTAAGGTAAACCAGGTTTGCATGAGTCAAAAAGCATATATGCACACAGTTAATTAATATCTTCCCCCTTTTGGCGTCATTAAAAAATTAATCATAGAACCAATCAAGCACCTTTCAATATTAAACTCTTGGCCACTGGGACTATCATATATACATAATGTAATAGGACAATCACTCAATAAGTCAAAACATTCGAGTCATATAGAGAAGGCATAGATTCCTAAGATATGCAATGGTTAATATGCAATTCTTTTTATTCACATCAACAAGTATAATTCCAATCTCATGATTTTAATTAAAGATGTTTATACTAGACTGGGAACTTAGACGCTAAGAATTATTACAAGGAAGGTAATTTTCTGGGCCACATTCTAGGAAGTCAAATCTAGGAGATGAGAAGGGCTTTTGGCTCTGAGGGCAGTGTCATTTGCAGACCATGACCTCATCTGGCTTGAGTGATGATACCTTTTGACCCAATTTTCATCAAAATTAGTGGAAAGATTGTCATTTTTTTCTTTGATCTAAACCAAATTTCGGTATCCGATAAGATATTGAAATCTATGCCCTCGAATACCTTTTGGAACTCAATATTTAGATCATGCTCCATCCCTTACGCCAAGAAGATCCACCATCTTTTATCCATGGGTTTTCCCTAGAAAGGGCAAAGAACTCGGATTGTTCTTCTTTCCAATGTAGTTCTTCTTTGTTTTATCCTTCCTTATTTCTTCAAGAAACCTTATGCCTTCATCACTCATTCTTCCTATTTGGTTAATGTTGTTATCCTGAACTGAACATTTATATCAAGCAACTCCTTTTCCTTGAAGAGATGTTGCTTTACTTATTTCTCCCTCACTCTCCTCTACTTCAGAGATTTTATCACATTCCCCCTATCTATATGCTCTATCCAAATTTTATTTTTATCTCCTCTGTAGGTATGAGGTAGAGGAGTTTTTGAGAGTATGAGTGGTCAAAGTTTATCGGAACTGAAGAGGATTTGGACATTTTCTTAATTTGGTTCTATGGTGAGAAAGTGGTGTGGGCGAGATTTGAGCCATTTTTGCTTGGTTTAAATAGTCACTCTTGGAAAATGAGCCTATGGCAACAAACTTATTAGCAACGGTCACACAACCGTTCCTATAGATCATATATTGCAACAGCTTTCAACCGTTGCAATAGGGTCGATGCTATTGAACATTTCGACTCTTAAACCGTTGCAATAGTGTTTGAACCGTTGCCATAGCTCTAGTTATTGCTACGGCTTTGTCCACCGTACCAACGATGTATCTAATAGAACACATTTGGGGTAAAAAAATTCTATTGGTACGGTTTTAGTTCCCTCATTATTTTCCCCTCGTAAAATTTCACTAATCCCTCCAAACCCCCAAAAACTTTGTACTCTTTTCTTTTAATCGCATTTGTCTATTTATTCTAAAAAAAAAAAAAAAAGACAAAGTTCCAAAACGCTCAAAACACCAATTCATACCACAAAATTGCAAACCCTTTTAACACCAACTCTTATCACAAAATTGCAAACCCATTCAAAGTACGTTCTCCTTCCTCTACGCCATGTCCATACCATTAGCTTATTGCTATTAGCTTTTTCTTTTAGGAATTTCAAACAAAATATAGAAAAGAAAATTTCAGGAAAATGTTAATATACGATCCATTTTTTTGTTGGGTCTTGCTCTGCAAAATCTAATTGATTTTGATATTGATGTGCTTTTCTTGTTGGGTTCTCTTTGAACAGCGGACACACCAACACTTTACGATGTGAATCGCAGTGGTGAGGCTTCAATTGAGATTCTTTTTCCTTTTACGAAGTTAAATAGTTTGTCTTTTATTCTAAATCCCATTTACCCCGGGAAAAGATTACACCTTTCTTAGAATTGTTTTATTGATTTTTGGTCAAAATTTTCTGTAGAGTTTGTTCGAGTTCGTCGATTGAGGTTGCTTACCGGTAGATTTGATATTTAGCTCGCTGATTGCGTCTCGTTTCTCTCCGTACTCCTCCGTCATAATTTTTTTGTATTTATTTTGCAATTCTCAATAGTTGATTCTAATTGTAGTCCCATATTCCTTTGATATACTCGTATGCCCGAGATGTGTAATACAAATTTTGGGGTTTTGTTTTTGGGGGTTTGTCCCATTATAATTTTCGAATTAAATTTTTTAGTGTTCTCTTTGGTATTTTTTTCTTAAAATTTATTCTTGATTGGTTTCTTCTTATGCCGCAAGGTTGTGTTGAAATTTTGAGATTTAAGCTTATGTGTTTGCTTTCTTAAGAGGATTTATACTTTATGCTTAAGATGCGTAATTGGTGGAATTTTTTATGGTAGTTGTTTCCGATTAGTTATTATGGTAATTAATAAGCTTAACTAAGGTTTGGTGTGATAAACATACACGAGATGAATGTTGTTGGCTTGATTAGATCATGTTGTGGCATTTTGTTCCATTTTTATGGAGTCCAAATATGTTGTAAAGATAGTCTAGTTTGATATGCTTTTCATTTGGCTTGTTCTTGAATGGTCCGTTGTTAGCATTATTTAATTTATTTTGTAGCTTTAGTTGTTATGGTAATTTCCTTGAACTAAAGTTTGGTGCCGATGGATAAATGTGTAGGCAACAAGTAGCGTTGTTGGTTTGGTTGAATCATGTTATGGTATTTGTTCTGCCTTAATGAAGTCCAATTATGCTTTGGTAGAGGAGTTTATTTCTATGTAATGGGTGGAGTGCCCGTTTTGTTTGAACTTAGGATCAAAAAATGAATTAGTTTAGTTAAGATGTTGGTCGAGGTTTTGTTCGATAATGGGATGGATGAGTAACATAATAGGATAAAGGGGTAGGGAGTGGCTAGTTATTTTGGTTGAATGACATGAAAGACGAAGTAAGATTGTAGCTAATAATTGCGACCCCAACCCGATCTTAAATAGGTTCATGACATCCCGTCAGTGATACCATGACCGTGCAAGGATTCCTATGTGGTCTACTTCCGATCCCGATGAAACTTGTTAAGATTAAAATAATCGCAAGGGTATATGATTTGTGCATGGCCCGCTTCAACCTCTAACCCCCACACCCTTCCTTTTTGCCTTTACACTTGCCTGCTCATGCTATTTGTGTAAGTGACTCATCTAAGATTGGCACAACGTATGCATTTGGCCACCTGCATAGTACCTTGCCAAGCCTCACTCTTGCATTGTGCCTGTGCTCAAACTAGTTAGTAAGCATTCCCTCTGGTTAGATAAGGTGTCCATGTAGGTTGATCACCATGTTTACTATGCCCGCATCCCCATGTATACCTCTTGACCGAAACTAGCTTGTCTTCTCTCGAACTTGAGCCAATCGTTTGAAGTATTTTGGCATATTTGGCATACCTCGTTATTGCATTGAGTGTGCGATCATCCACTTCATGTGTGTCTTACTATGCTCCTATCATTTGTCAACAAAACACCCATGCTTCAAGACCATTCAATGATTTTTAGATTTCTTAAGTATAACCTCTCTCTCGCAACCGCATCATAAAGTCATGTCTATTATATCTCTATCCCCTCACCTTATTTAGTGTTTATCCATATTGTTCAGTCTCGCTTGTTCCTCTTTTTTCTTCTTGTTCTTTTCCTTTTCTTCCTTGTTTGATGTTGACATCCATAGTCCCTCCTCTTTCTCTTAGAGAACTGTTCCCTGCTCTCGCTCTTCTGCTCTTAAAATCGCATCACCTTGTTTATTTTGCCTTTATGTGTGTCCGTCATCTCTTTTCTTTACCGTGTCCATGTGAGACCTTCTTAACTTAAGATGACTCTTGTTTATCATTTATTTTTTTTTGGAAATTTTCCATAGTTGATTAAATATGCTTTATACGTTAGAAAGCTACATTTGTTCCTAAAAGAAATTTCTTGCTTTTGTATAAAGTACCTTTTTTTTCTTTCACTTAAACACAACTAAAAGTACTGCCCTCCGGCGGACTTTTAAACACAACTAAAAGTCCGCACATCGGAGGACTTTTACTTAAACACAACTAAAAGTCCGCCCTCCGACACTTTTTCTTAAACACAACTAAAAGTCCGCCCCCTCTGAGGAGCTCTTACTTAACACAACTAAAAGTCCGCCCTCCGGCGGACTTTTAGTTGAACATAACTAAAAGTGCGTCGGAGGGCGGACTTTCCCAAGCATATATATATATTTTTTTTAACTTTTCAAAGTTCCATTCTCGTGCTTCATAATATCTCGTTGATCAAAATGCTTCTTTGGTTGTCATCCCATAGTTTATTTGGCTACCAACAAAAATTATCTTAGCCAAATTAGATAAACCACCTATGAAGATATAGAGTTGGGACCCAACCACTCGTACTTGTCAATAAAGTCATAACAATCTTTTAACTTAAAAACTTTTAACTAGTATTCTCAAGAAATAATCTTTACTACATATAAAGTACCTTTTTCTTTCACTTAAACACAACTAAAAGTACCGCCCTCACGGCGACTTTTTCTCTAAACACTAACTAAAAATGTCCGCCCCTCAGAGGCGGACTTTTACTTAACACGGAAACTAAAAGTACGCACTCGCGTACTTTTAGCTCGAACATAACTAAAAGTCCGCCGGAGGGCGGACTTTTTCCCTTGAAGCATATATATTTTTTTTTTTTTTAACTTTTCAAAGTTCCATTACGTTAACTTCATAATATCTGTTGGATCAAATGCTTCTTTGGTTGTCATCCCATAGTTTATTTGGCTACCAACAAAAATTATCTTAGCCAAATTAGATAAACCACCTATGAAGATATAGAGTTGGGACCCAACCACTCGGCCTTGTCAATAAAGTCATAACAATCTTTTATTTAAAAACTTTAACTAGTATTCTCAAGAAATAATCTTTACTACATATAAAGTACCTTTTTTCTTTCACTTAAACACAACTAAAAAAAAGTACGCCCTCCGGCGTACTTTTACTTAAACACAACTAAAAGTCCGCCTCCGGCGTAACATTTTCTTAAACATAACTAAAAGTCTGCCCCTCCGGCGTACCAAGTAATCTTGATTCGTTTCACACGGCCCGCTATGTGTGTATATATATATTTGTGTTTTTGTTCTCTTGAAATGCTAATTCAAGAAATCATCCAAGAATCGATACAAGAACTTAAATATCTTTAAGTTTCCAAACATGAATTTAGTAATAATATAACTACCGCCTATATAAGTTTCGTAAAAATGCATTGAGCGTGTACACACTTGTTTTTTTCTCTTGGTAAATAACTTGTATTATAAACAAAAAGTAACATTTTACGGCTCATGAAAAATGAGCTATGCTACTGGACAATATGCCGCTTGAGGTCGGCTCATGCATTAGTTCTTAATGTTCTAATTGCACCCAGTACGCACTCCAATAAAATCCCTTTCATCTAGGCACCCCCTAGGTCATAACCAAAATGGATGTTGGAATTTGGTCAACCAGTTTGGCTATCTTTGGTTTCTTGTTTGCCCTTTGATGCACATCTTTGTATTATCACCTTGATGATCAAATTTGGCAAAGCAATCCCTTCTATTGAAAAATTTGTCGATTCTTCCCTCCATATGCTATACACAACAACAGCCTAGGATCACGATAGACTTTAGCTTAAGTGGCTTTTACCCTCGCATTCTCGCTTCCGCCTCAGCCTAAGCTCGTCTTCCATCCTCTAGCATTCCTTCGATACCCATCCATGATAGCAAAGCCTTTTCCTGTGAATCGACTGCTGAGAAATACAATATAAAGAACAAGTGCTTTAGCGCTTTCATTTGCAACATCACATAAAGGGACACTCGCTAGTCATTTGTCTCACCCCATTTATATAGTTTGTCTCCGGGTCGAGCGCTCCTTGTGAGCGCTAACAAGAATAATAAAAGTCCATCTAGGTGTAGCCTCCACTATTATTAAATGCAATTCTCCTCCGTTGCAGGCAACTTCGGAAACCGACCCCTTAGCTTAACAAACAACACCTTTGTCAACAGAATTTCTGCATGCTTTTAACCTCATCCATGTAGTGCACGCTGCTATCATTATTGATTATTGCTTTTTCTCAGAGGGAAATACTTGTGTTCTTTGCAGAGGTGTGTTTATGAGATACACCTACTAACATGGTTATTTGGATTAGATGTCATTATTATATTTCTTGTGTGATTAGTATAACATTGTTCTTATGGCCTATTGACTGGGTTTATTTTAGGTGATTTTAAGCTAAAATAGCTTTTAAGTGCTTGCGTAGTATTCGATAAAATAAATAAGGACTTCTAAGCACTTGTCTTTGCCAGCCATGACAAAAATAAGCCAAAAGCCACAAGCTAGAATTTCTAACTTATTGCTTTTGGCTTATAAGTTAAAAGCCATAAGCCAATCCAAACGGGCTCGTATTAGTCTCTCCTTAGTAATGAAAAGAGTTATGACATCGCTTTTTATTCTTTTCGAAGGTGTTGAAAATGAAGAAAGGGAAGACGCAAGCAAAGTGAAGACCTTACTCAAGAAGATATTTCACTCGAGAAGATTTTTGGATTTTTGCTGAAGCTTTAGATGTTCTAGGAATATTTTGCTATTGACATTTCGAACCTTACGCACACTCTTTAAATGTAAAACTTTTATGTAGTCAGGTTTTAACATTTTGCTTTTATGGATATTATAACTAGCTTGTGGACAATATGTATTATGAAAAGTTTTCATTTTGTGATTTTATATAATTTGTAGTGCATTATAAATTATTTATAAACGAGGGTTGTTATTTTAATTAAAAGCGTTGCAATAGCTTACCTAACCGTGCAACAAGCTCCAAATTAAACATGGCAACGTTTGCAATAGGTCATGAAAACCGTACCAATAGACATTTAGAATTGTCTCTAATCAATAAAAACCGTAGCATGAGGGGCAAATAAGCATTGCATAAAGTCCAATAACCGTTGTAATAACCTCAATTAAGCGTTGCAATAGCCTAACAAAGCATTGCACAAGAGTCTATGGGGAGGCGTTTTAACCGTTCCAATTAACAAAGAAAATATGTCGCAAAGAAATAGACAAATAACCGTTGCTATAGAAAACTTCTATAGCAACGGTTTTTAGAACCGGGCCCACATTAACCGCGTTGCGATAGATCTGTCGGCACGCGGAACAGATGTCACGCATGTAATCCGTTGCCATAGGTCAATGGCAACGATTCCTTGTCCTATGGCAACGGTTTCCCTAGTGTTGCCAGAGGCCCATTTTCCAGTAGTGAGTCGTGCTATTTAGGAATAAAGTGGTGTGCACGACATTTGAAAAGTCTTTTTGGAAAGCGGATTACTTGATTGTGATAGGTTTTCAAGAAGGTCATTGTGCCTTACTTTTCACTTCTCAACACACACTTAATGATGGCTATAGTTGGCTAGGGTAATGAAAACATGTTGTTTAAGTTTTTCAAAGACCTGAGCATTTAATTGTCCGTAAGAGACAGAATACATACCTGAAGTGTAGATGACAGGCTATATGCAATCTTTAATATTAATGCCAATTCTGCGCTAGTCCTTATGTTTGACCTTTTAGGAGATCATGACCATATTATGGTATTGGACATACAACTAAATGCATAAGACCGAGTAAAAATATTATAATCACTTTTGAAAACCACACAATCTGAGACAACCTTTCTAGCCAATTTTAAGTAACAATGTGCGTACTTTAATCATTTTCAATACAAACATAATTATTCCTTTTCACCCTTTTGATCAATACTCCACCTAAATCAACGAAGGATCTTTTTAACATATTACCATTTGTGTAGACTCCACAACCTATTAGTCTTCTGATGTCCTTCTTTGTTGATGTTTTTGTGGTAAATTTGAGCATTTTAGCGCTTCGCTGGATCAGGTTGAGCTACTTGTTCCAGATGACTGCCTTTGTTGTACTTGGTAAATAGTTTCTTCAACCTATTTCATGACCACATGAGTACTTACCATTTGAATGTTCTCTTCTCTTACAGGCAGTTTCTAATGGATAAATGCTCTCTCCTTTTCTCTTCTTCTCCTCACTTATTTCTCCCCTATCATCATCCTCTAGTGAATCTGAGTTTACTTCAGTGTTTTGCATTTGTTCCCCCTTACACATAGCCCTGGGTGATTCATTAACTTCATCCCTTTTCTCAATTATTTCTCCAATCCCTCCTCTTTCTAAAATTAGAGTGACATAATTCTTGTTTCATTTCTATTGTAAGTTCTTGAGCAATCCTTTGCATATACCTTTGTTTTGCTTGGCTTCTGTCACTCTTCCCTTCATGGTCGATCAGAGGTTAGTCTTACAACCTTTACCTAGCTTGGGTCCCTTTTTTCTGCCTTTGTTTGCTATGTGCCTTTTGTTTTTGTATGTGTCCCCCACATTATCCGCTATCAGTTTTGGCTCTGTTCCTGTTAGAATAAGTTCGGCATTTGTGGTCCGCTTTAGAGCTTCAGTTTGAAAGGTCGCGATGCATAAGCCAAGTTGAGTCACCTGTTCTTTCAGTGAGAAATTTTCCCTTTTTGTTTTGTTTTTGATCTTCTTTATACTCCTAGACCCTTTGTTAGGATGGCAATGGCGCTAAGTAGGGTTAACTTTTTCATTGCTCATGTTTTGACACTCATTACTTAGTTTTATCACCAGTGTCATGAGGCCTTTTCTCGGAATGTCATCACGCCTTTTAAAATTAATAGTACATTCCCAGATGTCATTCTCAATGCCATGAGTCGAATTAAACGGCGCTAGAGCATGTTATCTAAAACTTCCACTAAGTCTTTCTTGGACCTTGAACTTGATGCTACTGTCAATGCCTCTTTTTCTCTTTGATATCCACGTTGGGCTATTATTAATCGAAGTTTGATTTCCCACGACTGAACATCCTTTGTGTTGATCATTATGAGCAAAGTTGTCTAGCTTACTCTTTTCCATGTTGAAGTTATTCCCATTCTAGTATGCTAGTATCTTCAGTTTCTCCTTATCACTGTCCGAATTGACTGGTATGACTTTTGATTTCAACGGATCATCCTTTGTTTCATGCATTAGCAAGTTGACATATAGATTCTCTATTCGCATGGTGCTTATTTCACAGACTTCCCTGATGGCCAGAACTTTCATATCCCATGAAGGAGGAAGTCTTCTTAGAATCTTCGTGACTAAGTACTCATTGGTAAAGGTCTTACCAAGAGCTTTGATAGTACTAAATATATTGACAAATATATTAAACATATCTCCCGGGATCGATACTTTCTCTTTCGTTGCAAATAGTTCGTATTTCCCCATTAGCTTATTTAATCTGAGTTTCTTTTCTAGAGTCATACCCTCATGCATTTGCGCTAGAAAATCCCAGATTTCCTTAGCACTAGAGCATCCTGATACTCTACTTCACTGATCCTTTCCTAGGCTGCAGAGTAGAATGTTGACCGCTCTTGCATATAGCTCTATTATTGCAACATCCTATCCGTGAACTCTTTTAGTTTTTGGCCTTCTTGTTCCATCATGCATAGTCTTAATGGGAATTAGTGAACCTTCTAATGTGATTATCCACATATTGTAGTCCATACCTATTAGACATGTCTACATCATATTCCTCCACGAGTGATAGTGCTCACTTTTGAAAAGTGGAGGCTGGTAGATTGATTCCCCTCTACTTTGTTTTGTAGGTAGTGCAGCCCTCATCATGATCTTCCCCTAAGGTGTTAGCCTCTTTGAAGAAAACCTGCCCTGATACATTCTTGGGGCCCCACACCCCCTATTTTTGTTTCCCCTTTTATCCTTAAAGAAGTTTTTTAACTT
>NW_026726379.1:0-43073 GCF_029784015.1 Lycium ferocissimum | reverse complement strand
GTTTGGCTAGCGTTGAGTGCGTACGAGGTATGTAAAGCCCAATCCTTTCTTCTTTTGGCATACCATAGTTTCAAATAAGCTATGACACGAGCCTCGAGGGAATTCAATTCTCGCAATCCGAGCATGTTTATGACTCTTATTCGTTCCTTGGAATTCATATGTTGATATGATAAAATATTGGTTTTTATGTCTTTGAAATATTTGATTTTCAACTTTTGCATAAAAAGTTTGACCTTTAAAAGGTTCCGTAACTACGAACGCTCGTATCTTTCATAGAAAGGCTCGGATTGCCTCGATATGCTCGTAGGTGATTGTATGATGTATGATAAGTATGTTTTTCATAGGCGGGCCCGGCTCGGGTCAACAACCGTCCGTGGGCCCTGCGACTCTTCTTTTGTAATTCTGATGACTTTTGACAAAATATGATATGACTAATATCCCGATTTTAAGCATGATCATTTTACTTATCAATTGAGTCTATGATAATGATTTTATGCATATGGTTACTCACGACTCCGTTCGTGCATGCATATATCTTTCGCCGAGTCCGGGCCGGTTACGTTGTCGCGCGCACTTTGTTATACTGCGGTGTTATCTTCGTGATTATGGTTCGCCGAGCCCTCGCTCGAGGGTCGGGTTCCGCTCATATTTGGTGTTATCTTTTGTGTATGGCGTTATCCGTGTTTGATATGTGACGGGGATACGGAGATTTGAAACTTTCTCGTTGGTATCTTGTGTTATGGCGCCATCGACAGGCCGGCGACCATATTTTCTGTGCACTATGCATGATTCGTATTTTTAAAGTAAACATTTTGATATTTTGAAAATGCATTTACTTTCTGTACTTCTGTTCGAGTATGATTCAGAGTTGTATACTATATCTTCTGCTTTGCATACTCAGTACATATTTCGTACTGACCCCTTTTCTTCGGGGGCTGCGTTTCATGCCCGCAAAATACGTACGCCGCCCGGTGATCCACCCGTTTAGGACACCCTTTCTCGTCGTTGGGAGTGCTCCCTTATTCCGGAGCCACATTTTGGTATATATTCGTTCGTTATTTGTATATATTTTGCTCGGGGGTACGGCGGGGCCCCGTCCCGTCATATGATTCTCGTTTGTCCGTTTAGAGGTACGTGGACACGTATGTGGGTTATGCCCATTCATGTATGTTGTGTTCGTATGATATATGTTCGGCGATCCCCGTTTCGCCGTGACGACCTCGTCGGCTTGCATTTGTATATGTTTTGGGCCGTTGCACCATTTGATAGCCTTGCCGGCTTTTGATATATAATCGGTTGTGTTTGAGATGTGTTTGAGACAGTTTGAGATAATCTGAGATAGCGTTTGATATTTGTGTCTGTATAAGCCATCTGTTTGCGACTCGGATCTATGAATGTGTTTGGGTGCCCAACTCGGGCACTAGTCACGGCCTACGGGGTTGGGTCGTGACAGAAACGTAATCGTGCATGTCAATATCATATCCAATTCATTCTGGAACTTAGAATCATAAGCAAATCGTCATAAGCAAATTGTCATCATGTCATCATCATATGCAAACGAACTGTCATTTGAAAGTCGGGACAATAGCTATGTCAAATATCTTTCGGACGCCACTCGGAAACATATCAAACATCATAAACATATTAAAGAACCGTAGGGACCCTAGTCATATATCAGACCAATCTGAGCCCGCCTGTGAAAGTTACGGGCATTATACGTTATAGAGTCATTTGCGAACATATCAAAGCAATCCGGTTCCGTCTAGGAAAGTTACGGACATTTTTAGACATAAGATCTTTTAAGAACAAAAATTCTTTTGCAACATTTGAAGTTCAATCATACATAAGACTTAAGGACTGTGGTCTTTTGTCACGACCCAACCCCGTAGGCTGTGACTAGTGCCCGAGCCGGGCACCCATACGCACTCGTTAACCATAATCAACGTACAAACTTTATACCTATACAAAGGTCAAACATCGATCATAGCCGGCATAACCGCATCTTACACATACGTAAAAGTGAAACGTCGCCCCCTAAAGTCGTACATAAATATATACATATATCGCTGTCATCAAATGCGAAATAGATAATATCACATATCTATAAGGCTATCAAAATACAAAAGGGCGTCCAAATCACGAACCACACATTACATGCTTAACATAAGGATTACCCACAACCCACACATATGTCTACGGAATATAAGAGTCATAATGACATATGACGGGACAGGGCCCCGCCGTACCCCTGAATAAACATATGCATATGCACAATAATAGAATCTGAACCAAAGTATGGGCTCCGAACAAAGGAGCGCTCCAAGAAATATCTTTGAGAACCCTAAGCCGGTGGATCATCCAAACCAATGATCCGTACCGCGACAGAAACGTAATCCCCGAAGAAAGGGGGTCGTACGAAATATGTAAATAGAGTATGCAAAGCATAAGATATAGTAAACGAGATCGTAATCGGAATAAATAATAAGGAAATAAAATGCAAAATCCAGAATACCAAAATACTTACTTATCAAAACACAAATCGTGCACTTCCCAAGGCTCTTAGAATATGGTCGCCCGCCCGTCAATGGCGCCATAACACATCATACTCATTTTCATATCTCCGAAACCCGACATATCACATATCACATATACACGGTACCCGGTCCTATATCCAGGCTCGGCGAAACAGACACATCATAACACCAAATATACACGGTACCCGGCCCTATAGCGAGGGGCTGAATAACCGACACATCATACCTCAAATATAACATAGTGCGCACGATAACATAACCGACCCGGACTCGGCGAAAGATATAACAACTATATGCACGAGCATTCGTTTAGACTATATGCGTACTTAAATCACTTTCAAAAACTCCATAGAATAGTCAAAACGAATCATTATTTAAAATCAAGAGAATAGTCAAATCAAGTTTTCCCCCGAATGCCACTCGGGAACATATCAAATAGAACTTTGGAAATCATGGTTACGTATCAAAATCATATGCATAAAAATCCTCATTTCGAACTCGACAGATAAATAAGTAATCATACTTGGGGTCGGAATCATAGCCACATTAAGTTCTTTCAAAGGTCGTCGAACTATACAAAGAGAAGTCGCGGACCCACGGACGAGCGTTCACCCACCCGGCCCGCCCATGAAAGACATAGTCATCATATGCTATAAAACCTCCTACGATTTTATCGAGGCGATCCGGCTCGTCTACGAAAGTTACGAACCTTTTATATATATATAGAACTTTTTAAGAACAAAACTTTTTTATGCAACATTTGAAAACTAATCATTCCAAAGACATAAGGGCCATTATTCCATCACATTACGAATGTAAAAGATAAAATGCAAATAAGAATCGTAGGCATTGTTATATCCCGTGTTTCTTGCATTCGGATAATTCGAGAAAGTCGTGGAAAGCTAAGGACAAGATCATCTTCAAGAATTATTTTAATGTACGAGTTGTTAGGAATATTATTTATGAACCTTGGTGGCATGGAAATATTGAGAAAGGCCAAGGGTAAAAAGAGAAATTTGCAAAATGGCCAACGGAAATAATGTGGATGGTTAGGGGGCAAAATGGTAATTTTGAGAAAAGATTAGGGGCAAAATGGGAATTTTACCTAAGGTTCATGAAATATTCCAAAGAGGCCATATTGGCCATGTGACAAAAAAGGGAAAAGAAAAGAATGAAAATGATGACAAATTAAGTCATCTTTTAATTTCAAAAAAAAAGAAAGAAAAATCTAGAGAAATTGAGAGAAAAGGCATGTGCTTCTCACATGCTTGTAGCAATATATATATATATGACTTATTAGTCATAATTCTCATGACAATTCTAGAGAATTTGGAGAGAAAGAAAGAAAGAAAGAAGGAGAAAGAAGCATGGCCTATTCGGCCAAAGAGAGGAGAAAAAGAGCCAAAAATATTGATCCAAAAATTATTCTCTTGTGGTTTCCCTACTAATTCAAGGTCCCTTTACAACTTGACGTAGTTGGTTTGGAAGATTGAGCCTTGGTTTCGTCGTTTCCGTATTCTAGTCAAGTGAAGAAGTTGAAGAAGAAAGGTAAGAATTTCATATTCTTTGTATGTTATGGAAGGTTATATATGTTATAGTATGTAGAAATGAATGAAAAGTATGGAAACTTTGTGTGTTATGGATGTGTGTGTGTTGGCCGTGTATTGCATGGAAGGAGGAGGAGATGGATTAAATTCCATTTAGTTTGATAGTTGTGTTGTTGTGGTGTTTGTGATGTAAATAAAGGTTTGATGAATCAAGTTGGTATTGAATTGGAATGTAGAAGATTATGTCACTTTAGAATGATTTTGTGATATTATGGAAATGAAATTGTTAAGATGTAAATTATGATTATGGTTGATGAAATTGGAAGACGGAAATATGTTGTGAATATGTATGTTGAATATGTAGAAGTGTTGGATGAATTATGGTTGGGTGGAAAGTTTGCATATTTTGTATATTTTGCATAATTATGAATATTTTGTAAGAATGATATGAAATGACTTTGAATTGTATTGGAATGACCTTGAGTGACAAATGAATATGAAAACATCGACATTGATTTGAAAATGCAAGTTAGATTGGAAGTTGTTGCATTATTTGGAAAACGAGACTATTTGCGCTAGAATGCGTTTCTAGTCGATTGTTGATGTTGTTGATATTGTTGTTGGTATTGTTGTTGATATTTGGGCCGAGCCATAGTTCTCGGGACGGTGTATTTACAGAGGAGATGCTGCCCAAATTTTTGTAGACAAGAGAAGAATGGAAGAGTTGAAAGCAAAGAGGGTCTACTATTGACAATTGGTAAACATGACCATTTGCATTCGACGAAACGGGATTGGAGTTTTGGCAAGCGTAAAGGACAAGAAAGGTATGTGAAGCTATCCTCTCCTTCTTTTGGCATGTCCTAGGTATACTAGGCTTGAATTTGAGCCTCAAGTTATTCTTTTATCGAAATTCGATTCTGAAATTGAGCACTATTCATTCAAATCGCGATTGAACTAGAATGCTTATATCTTGTTGGAAAATGCTCAAACGTCCGTAACTTGCGGAATGTAATCGAATTGTCTTGAAACTACCATAAATGGCTCCATTAAGCGATATTTTATAAACTTTTCAAAACCACTCCGAAGTGGAGTGTGATATTTTATAAACTCTTCGAAAACCACTCCGAAGGGGTGTGATATATTATTTTCTAAAGCTTTCTTAAAACCACTCCGGCGGGGGTGTGATATATTATTTTCTAAGGCTTTTTCTAAAACCACTCCGAAGCGGGGGTGCGTACAAAACCACTCCGATGGGGGTGTGAGATTTTATTATTTAAACTTTTCAAAACCACTCCGGCGGGGGTGCGATATCTAATATTATTATTATCATTATGCCCGGGGGCTAGGATTAGTAGTATGTCACGAGTGGCATGCCCGACGGGGCCAGGATAGCCGTATGTCACGAGTGGCATGCCCGGCGGGGCTAGGGATGCCGGCCGCATGTCCGATGGGGCCGTAGACGTATGTCGGATTCACCGAGCACGCCGGAGGGGCCATCATTATTATGCCGGAAGCGGCAATGCCCGAAGGGGCTATCATCATTATTATGCCGGAAAGTCCACGCCCGGGGGGCTATCATTATTATGCCGGGAGCGGCAATGCCCGGCGGGCTATCATCATTACTATGCCGGGAAGCGCACAATGCCCGAAGGGGCTATCATTATTATTATGCCTAAGCGCAACACCCGGGGGATTACTATTATTATTATTACTAATATTATTATTATCATTATTATTATTATTAACATTATTATCATCATCATTATTGCGCCGGAAGCGGCCGTCCGAAGGACTATTTCATTGGTATGTCGGAGCGACACACGGGTTAGGTTGCATCCTTTGCTTAAGGAATGTGTGTTCATTGTATTATTTACTTAAGGGTTGTTCTAGGACCCCATGTATACGTTTATATTTTCCTCCAGCGAGGGCTGCAGGTAATGAGCTTGGTTGTGATTACTTTTCTTCTAAATTGAGTAGTGATTGTTATTTGTAATCGCTTTACATACTCAGTACATATTCCGTACTGACCCTCCTTCTTCGGGGGGGCTGCGTTTCATGCCACGCAGGTACACCCAGATGAAGAGAAGACTTGCTAGAAGTTGTCCCCGCGAGATTGGCGAGCTCCACCTCGCTCGGAGGTTGCCGAGTCAAAGTGTTCGTGTCATGGTTTTTAGCATATGTTAGAGACTTTGCAGACAGTGTCCCGTGGATAGTGCGTCGGGAAGTGCGAGTAGATTGTAAATGCTAACAAGAGTTTGTATTTCCAGATAATGATTGTTGTTTGAAAAGTTTCATGTTTTCTTAAAATTTTTCGAAATGGCAGGTTTTATTATGCGAATGTTTAAGGGTTCGCTCGACTCTGAGGAGAGTCGGGTGCCCATCACACCCTAGTGAGGTCGGGGTGTGACAAAGTGGTATCGAGCGAGTGTCTGTCCTAGGGGTTGTCTGCAAAGTCGTGTCCGGTAGAGTCTTGTTTATGGTGTGTTGCGCGCCACACTTATAAACAAGAGGCTACGGGGCATCTAGGGATTGTTGACCTTCTTTCATATCTGAGAATTGTTGACCTTCTTTCATATCTAAGATCGTGCGATAGAGCCCAGTCATAGGACATGAAGTCCCCTGTACTAACCTTCTATTTCAGCTAAAGGATGAAGGACGACGTCGACAAAGAAATACCTATGACATCAACCGTTACAAAAGTACAATGGTAAACAACGGTGCGGATGAGGCATGTTGGATGAGGTAAGAATATTGAAGTATTACTGAAATGTAAGTCGGGAGGATGGAAGTGAAGGTGAACATTAAGAATCGGAAAGGGCAAAACGGTAATTGCACAAGAAAGAACGTGTTACGAAAATGCCTCAGAATCTGTGAAACTTTGACTGGCTCCAGATTACGTGGTAAAGGGCATATGAGGAAGTAGGCGCGATTATATCAGCATTAAGGCACTGAATCCCACTAAAGTTTTGGGGTTAAGCGTGCTCAGATGGGAGCAATTTCATGATGGGTGACCCCGCTCGGGAAGTATGCCAAAATTTTCACACGATGATCCAAGAAACAAATGGGAAAATAGAATGTACAAGATGGTTGGAGACTATAAAAGAAGCCGCCGGGCACGCGACAGGCGAGATTAGAGAAGAGACAGAAAGTACGCTATGGCTTTGAAATTTGGATAGGCTTGAACTACGTTTGGAAGTATTTTGTGGATTAGTTGATAATAATTATGCATGTACATATGAATGCGTATGATGCCTCATTGTGATTGAATTAGTAGACACGTGTGTCTCAATGTGAAGAATCGAGTAAAGGATACGGCGTGTAAGGGACCCTTTAAAAAGGGGGGGAAATATATCATGTCGGGCTTAACAAGAATGAGTATGAAGAAAAAGGACAACTATAAAAAGGGATCCTCCCGGAGTATCATACCACCCATAAGATCAGTTGAACATTCGAGGACGAATGTTCTAAAGGGGGGGAGGATGTTATATCCCGTGTTTCTTGCATTCGGATAATTCGAGAAAGTCGTGGAAAGCTAAGGACAAGATCATCTTCAAGAATTATTTTAATGTACGAGTTGTTAGGAATATTATTTATGAACCTTGGTGGCATGGAAATATTGAGAAAGGCCAAGGGTAAAAAAGAGAAATTTGCAAAATGGCCAACGGAAATAATGTGGAAGGTTAGGGGCAAAATGGTAATTTTGAGAAAAGACGAGGGGCAAAATGGGAATTTTACCTAAGGTTCATGAAAATTCCAAAGAGGCCATATTGGCCATGTGACAAAAAAAGGGAAAAAGAAAAGAATGAAAATGATGACAAATTAAGTCATCTTTTAATTTCAAAAAAAAAAGAAAGAAAATCTAGAGAAATTGAGAGAAAAGGCATGTGCTTCTCATGCTTGTAGCAATATATATATATATGACTTATTAGTCATAATTCTCATGACAATTCTAGAGAATTTGGAGAGAAAGAAAGAAAGAAAGAAGGAGAAAAAGAAGCAATGCCTATTCGGCCAAAGAGAGGAGAAAAAGGGAGCCAAAAATATTGATCCAAAAATTATTCTCTTGTGGTTTCCCTACTAATTCAAGGTCCCTTTACAACTTGACGTAGTTGGTTTGGAAGATTGAGCCTTGGTTTCGTCGTTTCCCGTATTCTAGTCAAGTGAAGAAGTTGAAGAAGAAAGGTAAGAATTTCATATTCTTTGTATGTTATGGAAGGTTATATATGTTATAGTATGTAGAAATGAATGAAAAGTATGGAAACTTTGTGTGTTATGGATGTGTGTGTGTTGGCCGTGTTGCATGGAAGGAGGAGGAGATGGATTAAATTCCATTTAGTTTGCTAGTTGTGTTGTTGTGGTGTTTGTGATGTAAATAAAGGTTTGATGAATCAAGTTGGTATTGAATTGGAATGTAGAAGATTATGTCACTTTAGAATGATTTTGTGATATTATGGAAATGAAATTGTTAAGATGTAAATTATGATTATGGTTGATGAAATTGGAAGACGGAAATATGTTGTGAATATGTATGTTGAATATGTAGAAGTGTTGGATGAATTATGGTTGGGTGGAAAGTTTGCATATTTTGTATATTTTGCATAATTATGAATATTTTGTAAGAATGATATGAAATGACTTTGAATTGTATTGGAATGACCTTGAGTGACAAATGAATATGAAAACATCGACATTGATTTGAAAATGCAAGTTAGATTGGAAGTTGTTGCATTATTTGGAAAACGAGACTATTTGCGCTAGAATGCGTTTCTAGTCGATTGTTGATGTTGTTGATATTGTTGTTGGTATTGTTGTTGATATTTGGGCCGAGCCATAGTTCTCGGGACGGTGTATTTGGCTGCAGGAGATGCTGCCCAAATTTTTGTAGACAAGAGAAGAATGGAAGAGTTGAAAAGCAAAGAGGGTCTACTATTGACAATTGATTAAACATGACCATTTGCAGAATCGACGAAACGGGATTGGAGTTTTGGCAAGCGTAAAGGACAAGAAAGGTATGTGAAGCTATCCTCTCCTTCTTTTGGCATGTCCTAGGTATACTAGGCTTGAATTTGAGCCTCGGGGGTTATTCGCGTTTATCGAAATTCGATTCGAATTGAGCACTATTCATTCAAAGGCGATTGAACTAGAATGCTTATATCTTGTTGGAAAATGCTCAAACGTCCGTAACTTGCGGAATGTAATCGAATTGTCTTGAAACTACCATAAATGGCTCCATTAAGCGATATTTTATAAACTTTTCAAAACCACTCCGAAGGGAGTGTGATATTTTATAAACTCTTCGAAAACCACTCCGGGGGGTGTGATATATTATTTTCTAAGGCTTTTTCTAAAACCACTCCGAAGGGGTGCGTACAAAACCACTCCGATGGGGGTGTGAGATTTTATTATTTAAACTTTTCAAAAACCACTCCGGGGGTGCGATATCTAATATTATTATTATCATTATGCCCGAAGGGCTAGGGATTAGTAGTATGTCACGAGTGGCATGCCCGATGGGGCCAGGATAGCCGTATGTCACGAGTGGCATGCCCGAAGGGGCTAGGATGCCGGGGCCGCATGTCCGATGGGGCCGGATAGACGTATGTCGGACCGGCATGCCCGAAGGGGCTATCATTATTATGCCGGAAGCGCAATGCCCGAAGGGGCTATCATCATTATTATGCGGAAGCGGCAATGCCCGGGCGGGGCTATCATCATTATTATGCCGGAAGCGGCAATGCCCGAAGGGGCTATCATCATTACTATGCCGGAAGCGGCAATGCCCGAAGGGGCTATCATTATTATTATGCCGGAAGCGGCAAACCGAAAGGGGATTACTATTATTATTATTACTAATATTATTATTATCATTATTATTATTATTAACATTATTATCATCATCATTATTGCGCCGGAAGAAGCCGTCCGAAGGGACTATTTCATTGGTATGTCGGAGGCGACACACGGGTTAGGTTGCATCCTTTGCTTAAGGAATGTGTGTTCATTGTATTATTTACTTAAGGGTTGTTCTAGGACCCCATGTATACGTTTATATTTTCCTCCAGTGAGGTCAGCAGTAATGAGCTTGGTTGTGATTACTTTTCTTCTAAATCGAGTAGTGATTGTTATTTGTAATCGCTTTACATACTCGATTACATATTCTCCGACCCTCCTTCTTCGGGGGGGCTCGTTTCATGCCACGCAGTACACCCGGATGAAGAGAAGACTTGCTAGAAGTTGTCCCCGCGAGATTGGCGAGCTCCACCTCGAATCGGAGTGTTGCCGAGTCAAAGTGTTCGTGTCATGGTTTTTAGCATATGTTAGAGACTTTGCAGACAGTGTCCCGTGGATAGTGCGTCGGGAAGTGCGAGTAGATTGTAAATGCTAACAAGAGTTTGTATTTCCAGATAATGATTGTTGTTTGAAAAGTTTCATGTTTTCTTAAAAATTTTCGAAATGGCAGGTTTTATTATGCGAATGTTTAAGGGTTCGCTCGACTCTGAGGAGAGTCGGGTGCCCATCACACCCTAGTGAGGTCGGGGTGTGACAGGCATACTCGGATCGCAAGATTAGAATTTCCTCGAGGCTCGTGTCATAGCCTATTTACAACTAAGGCATGCCAAAAGAAGGAAGGGTTAAGCTTTACATACCTTGTCCGCTTCCTAAGCTAATCCGAACTCAAGTCTCGACTTCTCAAAATCTACAATAACATCATTTGGCACCAAACATTAGTCATAAGCGCTTAGAAATCCAATTCTAAGTTAGCATTTCATTTACGTAAATTTGGGCATTTCCCCTATAAAGTCACCAACCCCCGAGAATTCAACTCGGCCAAATCTTCAACAACAATACCAACAATCATACTAACAACATCAACAATTTATTCAAAATGCATTCTAACGTCAATAACTCTTTTTCACATAATTCGACAACATTCCATTTATTTCAAATCACCACATACCATTAAGCCAACTTCAATGCGCATACATCCAAATACCAATCCGAAACTATTCAAACAAAACTCAAGAATATTTCAAACAATCCACACAACATTCCAAACGGCACAACCAACTTACAACATCACCCAAAACCTTCTGATTCCCGTAGGAACAACAACAACACATTCCTTTCTTCCAAATTCATAAAGTACATCAATAATCCGCATTTTAACAACATCATTCTCATAAATTCAAGAAACTATATTAAAATCATTAAACCATCATTTTCATTATGGAATCCATATCAACAACAACCAAAATATTAAATAAAAATTTGTTCATCACTCCAACATAACCAGCCCCTACACGGCTTCACTTCAACATGCCATATTTCATTAATTTCATGAATTTTCACACACCACAACACATATAAACCATCCATAACATATGAAAAGAGGATTAAAACTTACCTTCTTCACTTAGTTCTTCAACATGGATAGGGTTGAGAATTGCAAGAACCAAGGATTTGCTTGCTCTAACAATTACTCCATGTTGTTTAGCACCTTCCAAAGAGTTGAAAACCTAGAAAAAATAAATTTTTGGTGATCAATTCCGTAGCACCCATTCGGCCAGCCCTTGGCCGAATGTGCTTTCCTTTTTTGTCTCTATGTTTCTTCATGTTTCTAGAGTGAAAAAGATGATGATTTTGTCTTGCTCCTCATCTAATATATGCATACACAATTCATCCATGTGTACCATGGCCCACACATGGCTTGGATGAATTTAATTTGGCCAAGCCATGTGTGGGAACCACCCCTAGGTCCTACGGCCAAGTGGCCTTGTTTCATGAAATAATTAATTTCCAATAATTAACTTTTAACCCCAAATTTCCCTTAATATTCCATACCAATAAAATCATAACAACTTATGCCTTAAAACAAAATCGGAGGTCAAAAGTCTCAATCTCATACCCCGGAGTAGTCTTGTCCTTAACTCATCGTGGTTATCTCGGATTGTCCCAATGTACAAAATACGGGATGTAACAGTCCGACCATACGAAGAATGTCAACATCAAGGAGCAAATAAGAATCGTAAACATGCTCGGGACCTAAGAATGGAGTTACCCCAAGGCACATATCATGTCATACCTTACTTACGTCTAAGACATGCCAAAAGAAAGAAAGAGTAAGCTTTACATACCTCGTCCGCTTCCTAAGCTAATCCAAACCTAAGTCTCGGCTTCTCGAGATCTACAATAATGTCATTAAGTACCAAACATTAGCCATAAGCACTTAAGAATTCAATTCCAAGCTATCGCTTTATTTACAGAAATTCGGGCAAAGATTTCCCCGTACATTCAACAACCCCGAGAATTCAACTCGGCCAATATCATCAACAACAATACCAACAACCACATTAATAACATTGACAATCAATTCAAAACGCGTTCTAACATTAGTAACTCTTTTCCATATGCTTCGACAACATTTCATTTATATTCAATTCAACTACATACATTCAAACCAACATCAATGCTCACATATTCAAATACTAATCCGAGATCATTCAAACAAGATTCAAGAATACTTCCAACAATCCGCACAATATTCAAAACAACCCATCCAATATACCATGCAGCCCGAAACCTCCCAAGTTCAAGGAAACAACAACAACACATTTCTTTCTTCCAAATTCATCAACTACACCAACAATTCACACATTGACAACATCATTTTCACAAATACAAGAAACTATATTTAATTCACATTAGCTTCCATAACAAACCACAAACGACTATAACTTCAATTTGAACCATTAAACTTCCATTTGCATCATAGAATCCGCAACACAACATCCCAAACATACTAAATAAAATTAGTTCTTCACTCCTACACAACACCACATATACACGGCCAAGCTTATAACAATTACAACTTCAACTTGAACCATTCAATACCTTCATTCTCATCACATAATCCATGACAACAACAACCAAAATACTAAGTAAAATCAATTCGCCATAACCTACCAAAACAGCCCCTATACGGCCAACATCAACATGCATAAATTTCATGATTTTCATCCATTTCCACATACCACAACATGTACAAACATCTATGAAAGCATGTAAACAAGATTAAACCTCACCTTCTCCATTTGTCTTCACTACTCGGCTAGGATTGTAATTGCAAGAACGGATGTTTTGCTTGCTCCAACAACCCCTCCACGTTGTAGAGGACCTTCCAATTAGTAGAAAAGCTAGAGGAAAATAATTTTTCTTGATCAAATTTTGGACCCACTTTCCAAGCCATGGCCGAATGGTCTCTCTCTCTTTCTCCATGCTTCTTGAATTTTCTAAGGTGGAAAGATGATGAAGATGATTTAATTTGTCACCTTATACCATCATATATAATTAACACATGTGGCCCATGGCCCACATGTGCCACACGGCCATATGGCTTTTTTTTTTCATGAATATTAAGTTTCCAAAATTTCACTTTTAACCCCAAATTTTCCTTAATATTCCATCCCAATAAAATCATAAGCAACTCATGCCTTAAAACAAAGTCGAAAAATGGCCTTGTCCTTAACTTTTCGCAATTAGCTAGGAATATCCCAATGTACATAATACGGGATATAACATCCTTCCCCCCTTTAGAACATTCGTCCTCGAATGTTCAACTAGTCTCATAAGGTCTTATAAGGATCTCGGGGGGTTTCCTTTATTACCATAGCATGTACTCTCATCTACCAACCATATTTCTTTTTCATCTCCTCTTACCTTACGAATAATGTAATAAGGTCCAATACATCTCGGGTTAACCTTCTCCTTCTTGTCGGATCTCATTACACCTTTCGTGGGTGGTATCTTCAAGCATACCCGCTCGCCAATCCGGAATTCTAAGTGTCGACGTCGACTGTCGTCATATAATTTCTATCGTCTCTGCGCTGCTAATAGTCATCCCCTGCTTTAACTATCTTTAGCTGATATTATTCTGAAAGAATTTGGCATATAAATTTATCCTCTTTTAGTAACCAGCTAGTTCTGATCATCTTGCTTAAATCGTTTTATAGTCCCTCTTTACTCAACTTGTAACATTCTAGGCACATTATCTCGTGTCATCTCTTTATCTTCAATTCCAACTCTTCTATTATCCCTCTGCTCAAATCTTGCTCTCAACTTTCCTGTCACACATGACGTTACAATCTTTACGCCAATATACGAAGGTGCTCAAATTAGCCCAAGAAATACCTTGGCATCTCTTCTCTTATCTTACCACTGGTGTCGGGATAGTTCTGTGGTTCAACCATGGCCATGTCCTGTTTACCCTCAATACTAATTCTAGCTCGGTCATTTAGCTTGAACCACCTTTACATCTTTTCTTAATGCCCCCAGAATCTCGTAACCATATTGTCATTACTGAATCCAAACTTTTCCCATAGCATATCATTCAAGATCTCTACAATTAACTCTCAAAGACTATTTCCATTACCATCCTAGCTTCTACCCCTTTCGCTGGCTTTTGGATCTTATTAACTTGTCTCGGCAAGGAATCTTACCTGTAGCTCGAGCGTCCGTATCAAATATATCGTAGTGTCGATTGTCTCCATCTTACATTTGTACCTCTCGCATCCGCTTCCCCCCTTTAAGGGGTGTACTTATACTGTTACCCAATTATACTTTGTCCTATGTCCGCATTTTCCAATCTTAATTAGGCAGTACTTTTATTCCGACATTCGGATCCTCTTACCATTCATCTACTCACTTTGTTTTTTTTTTCAAATGTCATTATGTTAGTACTTCCCAAGCTTATCCTATAGCGAAAACAGCATCAGCTTGCCTTGTAACATTCGTGCCTTTTATTTTTCTTCTCACTTGAACTTCGTTACCCTGTCCGGTTATTGCTTTCCATATACCGCCACGTTGGTTGCCGGAATACACATATCCGCTGATGTAGCCATGTATGGAATATCACAGACATACGTACACATATACTTACTACCATCTCACTTACAAAATATTTCCAAACACTATTCCAACTCACCCCAATTCTAAAGCTGTGGCGCACCTTCTTTCTCTTTACCGGTCTAGTCCGTCTCGGCCTACGGGACCTCTTAAGGTTTCTGCCCACTCTGTATACTCTAATTTCCCTTAGACTACTCTAGCTTCTCATTTGCTTCTTATGCCTGAATTTGTAAGACTTCCAGAATACTTCCCAGGGGGTCACCCATCCTAAAATTGCTCTCACTCCAGCACGCTTAACTTTGGAACTCTGATGAAATGCGATGCTCTAATGCTAGTATGATCGCGTCCACCTCACCGCATGACCTTCATCACCTAATCTGGAGCAAATTGGGATCTTGACATCTTCCGAAACATTCTCGTGACATGTCCCTCTCCGAACTAGAGAGGGTCCTTTACTCTCCCGATTACACAATTTCTATGTTGCCCTTTTCAATCCTCAATATTCATCTTTCACCTATAGACATGACTACTTCCTGTCCTAAACTTCCAGATTCCCAATGGTGACGAGCACACCTTGACCGCCGTTACTTATAAATACTCGGTTATCGGCCTTTGGATTTCTGCTCTCATTTTACCTCGTTCCTCATCCTTCCTATAACTGAATCTTTCGCATTCCCGTCACTTATGGTACTCGTATCCTTGGCTACACATGTCATGCTCTCTTACTACACTGCTACCTCGCTTTCTTCTTATTTCCTTCTTCCAATTACCCTTTCTTTTCTTACACTCGCTATCATTTCCGTGACCATATGACCTCTATTCTAACTTTCCATACGTAATTTAATAAGCCTTCCTTATTCGTTCTATAGCTCACTTTTCCGTTTCACACTTGCCTTTATATTCTAGCTACATAGATCACATCATAGCTTTGGCCACCTTCTCACTAGGCTTTACTTATTTCCATAACAATCCCCATTATATTCGCATTATATCTTATTCGTAACCAATCCCATAATATAACACTTCTTAACCCTTTACCCTTTCTAGTCCACTTTATCTTTAATATCTCACAAGCTGTCTTATCCATACATTCATACCCGTCGCAATTCCTTTCCTCTGTACTTTTGCCTTAATCATACTATTACTTCTTTTAACTATAAGCTCGTCGTAATTCATCCCTGCTTATCCATTCAGTCGGTACCTTACTATAACTCTTTATCAAGGTTTGCCAGCCTTTTCTAAATCATCTCTTAGTATCATAAGCCCCTTCCAAATTCCTTTTACCATATCGATATCGACCTTCTAATTATTCTTACCCTCAATTCAGCAATTAGCTTATTTCTCGAGGTCAGCCATACTCGCAACTTACTCAAATCTTACCATTACTGTGGGCACGGCCTTTCAAGTCTATTACAAACCTATATCTCATTTTCTCTTTATTTCTGGGAAATTTTCGGCAGAGTTTCCTCTATATTTCTTACTATCTCAAAACCTGCACGCAGGAAATACCAACAGTGCCTCACAGGGCCAACATATATATGTTATATCCCGTATTTTGCACGTTGGGATATTCCGAGTTAATGGCGGAAAGTTAAGGACAAGGTTATATTTTTTTTCCGTTTTGTTAAGAATGCATAAGTTGCATATTCGTCTTTTTATTGGTATGGAATGCTAAGGGTAAATTTGAAATTTGGAAATTATTATTATTCATGACTTCTTGGAGAAGCTACAAGTGGCCATGGACCCCACCCATATTTTGGCCAATTGTTTTAAGCCAAAAAGGGGGCCATGTGTTCATCTCATATTTTGTAAGGGTTAAATATATATATATAGACAAAGATGATCATGCAAGACTAGAATTCATCATTTATTAACTTAAGAAAATTCTAGAGAATTGTAGAGAAAAAAAGGGGGCATGACCGGCCATGTGCCATAATATATATATATATATATATATATATATAAGTGATGACAACACAAGGCAATTCATCTTTCCATATTTAGAAAATTCAAGAAAGATGGAAAAAAAAAAGAGGGAGAGAGTTCGGCCAAGGTGGCCGTACATGGTCAAAAAAAATTGATCAAGAAACATTCTTTTCTCCTAGCTTTCCTACTAATTGGAAGGCCCTCGTTAACGTGGAGCAGTTGGTGGAACAAGAAAACCGTTCGTTGTCGCAATTCATCAACTCTAGCCGAGGGAGAAGTAAGTGGAAGGTAAGATTTAATTCTCCTTACATGTCCTATAGGTGGTTGTGCATGGTTTGTGTATGTTGTGGAGTGTGGAAATGAATGAAATTTATGGAATTGTGGTGTTGTTGTCACACCCTAATTTTCGTTAGGGCGTAATGGGCACCCGACCCTTACCTAGGGCCGAGCGAACCCTCTGACTCTCGTGGCACTCATAATCATATTGGGCCCTCATAGCATAACATGAGTACATAATGAAAGCTTTTCGCAACAAACCCGCTTTTCATCCTTTTCAAATCAAGTAAGACCCGTGATCGTATAAGACCCGTAGAATAATGCATCACAATACACCGCATGGAGTCGCTTACAAACTCGACATACTACATACACGACATCGTCTCGCAAAGTCTCTAACATGGAACATGAAACCATATCATAATGCTACGACTCGGCGAAGACTCCGGAGAAAATGGAGCTCGCCAATCCGCCGGAACATCTTCTCGCTAATATCTTCAACTCATCCGGGTGTACCGCGGCATGAATGCAAGGTCCACGAAGGGACGTCGAGACGAGCAATGTCTGAGTATGTAAGGCATGGGTAAAACATTTTAGAGGATACAAAAGCATGAGCAAGAATAAGACGAAAACATAGGGCATTTCATGAGATAAAGAGTAACCTGCACATCTGAGTGCCCTTTTAGGCGGAACCATGCCCGTTTAGTGCTGCGGAACGTGCAACCCGATCCATATATATATTATATTACTGCGGAACGTGCAGCCCGATCCATATATGCATATATATTACATTGCTGCGGAACGTGCAGCCCGATCCATATATATGTATAAAAGAGTAACCTGTACATCCGAGTGCCTTTTAGGCGGAACCATGCATGCTTATATATATTATATTGCTGCGGAACGTGCAGCCCGATCCATATAAATATATTGCTGCGGAACGTGCAGCCCGATCCATAACCACATATCCCGCGTTCGGGCATCCCGCGTCTGGGACGGTATCATATCATATTATACTAACCGATCGTGGTTACGCGTATATAACGCTCTCGCCCTTTCCCATATTCCCCATATACATATACATATATCATATAAGTAGCATGCATGAGAGCTCAAAGTAAGTCATGTATCTATCGGAGTGACGTAAGGTCGGTAACCTCCGATCGTATTATGGAATAATCATGGTCGCTTTGTCTCACCTTGAAGGAACGATTATTATAAGGTGAGACTGTCAATGAAGAATAACTTTACGAGGAAGCATAAAACAGGATCATAAGGCATCAATTCATATACTTTAGAATCTGTAGAAATAGCCATCATTCCTGAATAAAATTGAGAAATCAAGAAATAGCTCAAAGATTCTCATATCGTCATTGAAATCATAGACTTGGAGCCTTTTGTTATACCTCGCATTTTGTACATTTGGATATTCCGAGTTAATGGCAGAAAGTTAAGAACAAGGTCATTTTTTTTCGGTTTTGTTAAGAACGCATAAGTTGCAAATTCATTTTTATTGGAATGGAGTATTAAGGGTGAGATTGGAACAAGGAAAAGTAAGGGCAAACTTGGAATTTGGAATTTATTTCATGAAATAGCCATGAAAAGCCAAAGTGGCCATGTATAGTGGAAAGTGGGCCCCATCCATGGTTGGCCAATATTTTCATGCCATGAAATGGCACATGTGTACATTACATATTTGTGGAGCTATATATATATATATATGCATGGAATGACTAAGCAAGACTATAATTCATCTTTTGTGACCCTGGAAATTTCTAGAAAATTGGAGAGAAAGAAAAAGAAAAAAAAGGGAGGGAAAGGGTGCACATGACCGGCCATGTGCACCTAATTATATATATATATATGTGTGTGTGCGTGTGTGTGTGTGTGTGTGAGTCATGAAAAAACAAGACCATTTATCATTTTAATTCTAGAGAATTCAAAAGAGATAGAGAAAAAAAAAAGGAGAAACACGGCCAAGAGAGGGGCTGGCCGAGCCAGCCCCATAATGTTGATGATGAAAGTTGTTTTCTTCAAGCTTTCATACCAATTGGAAGGCCCTCGTTAACGTGGAATAATTGTTGAAGCAAGAAAAACACTCCTCCTTGCAAAATATGTTCTAGCCGAATGGAGAAGGTGGATAGAAAAAGGTGAGTTTTGATCTTCTTTACATGTTTTATAGATGTTTGTACATGTTGTGAAGTGTGGAAATGAATGAAAATCGTGAAGATAGGGATGTTGTTGTGTGGCCGTGTATATGTAGTATGGTATGGAAGTGATGAACTAATGTTGTTTAGTGTTTGGTTGGTGTTGTTATGGATGGGTTGTGTGTGTGTTTTAGCATGTGAAAAATGAATGAAACTCATGAAAGTATGTATGTTGAAGCTTGGCCGAAAATGGGCTGATTTGGATAGACATGAAGGATTAATGTGATGTAGTATCTTGGTTGTCGTCGTTGTGAATTCTATGATGTAAAATGAATGTTTGATGGCTTATGTTGAAGTTGTAGTGTTGCGGGCTGTTTTGGAAAATTTATATGATTTTAATATGGCTTCTTGCCTTGATGAAAATAATGTTGCTAACATATAGAATTGTTGATATAGTTTATGAATTTGAAAGAGAGAAGTGTGTTGTTATTGTTCTAGTTGAGTTGGAAGGTTTCGGATAAGATTGGTTATTGGTTTGGACATCTTGAGTTATCTATCGATATTGTTATTATGATTGTTGGTTTGGTTGTTGTGATTTGGCCGAGTTGAATTCTCGGGGTTGTTGGGTTTATAGGGGAGATGCTGCCGAAATTTTTGTAGACAAAGTGTTAAATGGGAATTGGATTTTTAAGTGTCATGGCTAATGGATAATGTTTAATGACAGTATTGTAGATCGTGAGAAGTCGGGACGTATGTTTGGACTAGCTTAAGGAGCGGCTAAGGTATGTTAAGGCTCGTCCCTTTCTTTCAAAGGCATGATTCTTGGATTACGAGTTCATAAATGTTTCCATAACTTTATTGTTTCAAAAGTTTTGCTTTCAAAAGAATTTTGTTCGTAAACGAGTCCGAAACTACGAACGCCCGTAACTTTCGCATACGGTCTCGGATTGCTATGAAACGTTCGTAGAAGTCTCTATAACGAGTAATAATCTTTAACTTTCATAGGCGGGCCCGGATTGGGTTGACGCTCGTCCGTGAGCCCCGCGACTTTCCTTTGTTGGTTCTAACGACCTATTGTTGAAAAGAATTCTGAAATGTCTATATCTTTCCAAAAAAGGTTTATGACTCCGTAAGCTTTCATGACAACAACGATGGATATGTTTTACAATGACAACGATGATGTCAAAAATGAGAATGTCTTCCTACGATGAATATGATGATGATGATTCCATGATTAAAGGTTCCAAGTCTATGATTTCAATGATGATATGAGAATGTTGAGCTAATTCTTGATTTCTCGATTTTAATCATGAGTGATGACTATTTTTTAAAGATTCTAAAGTATATGAATTGATGCCTTATGATCCTGTTTTATGTTTCCTCGTGAAGTTATTCTTCATTGACAGTCTCACCTTATAATAATCGTTCCTTCAAGGTGAGACAAAGCGACCATGATTATTCCATAATACGATCGGAGGTTACCGACCTTACGTCACTCCGATAGATACATGACTTACTTTGGGCTCTCATGCATGCTACTTATATGATATATGAATATGATATATGTATATGTATATAGGGAATATGGGAAAGGGCGAGAGCGTTATATACACGTAACCACCTGATCAGTTGGTATAATATGACATGATACCGTCCCGAACGCGGGATATGTGGTTATGAATCGGGCCGTACGTTCCTCGGCACTAACTTATATGGATCGGGCCGTACGTTCCTCGGCACTAACTTATATGGATCGGGCCGTACGTTCCCTAAAAGGCACTAACTTATATAGATCGGGCCGTACGTTCCTTTTACACTATATTATATGGATCGGGCCGCACGTTCCGCGATTATATATATATATATATATATATATGGATCGGGCTACACGTTCCGCAAAGACTAAGCATGCATGGTTCCGCCTAAAAGGCACTCCGATGTACAAAGTTACTCTTTATTTCATGAAATGTTCCATATTTTCGTCTTGTTACTATTCATGCTTTGTATCCTTCCACATGTTGTTACTCATGCCTTACATACTCAGTACATTGCTCGTACTGACGTCCCTTCTTGTGGACGCTGCGTTCATGCCGCGCAGGTACACCCAGATGAGTTGAAGACACTAGCAGAAGATGTTCCAGCGGGATTGGCGAGCTCCATTTTCTCTGGAGTGCTGCCGAGTCAGTGTATATGTGTGTTATGGTGTCTGGTTATGTTAGAGACTTTGCAGACAGAGTCGTGTGTATAAGGTGTCAGTTGGGAGCGGCTCTATAAGCCGTCGTATTGTTATACATGATATTACAGATTTTGTACGGTCGCAAGTATTGTTTGATTTGAAAAAATGTGAGGTATGTTCGTTTTTCATACAAAATTTTATTATGTATTTATGATCTGGTCGAGGGCCCAATATGAATACGAGTATTACGATAGTCAGAGGGTTCGCTCGGCCCTAGATAAGGGTCGGGTGCCCATCGCACCCTATCGAAAATTGGGGTGTGACAAAGTGGTATCAGAGCAGTTCGTTCTAGGGGTTGTCTGCAAAGTCGTGTCCGGTAGAGTCCTGTTTATGGTGTGAAGCCGGCCACATTTATAAACAGGAGGCTACGGGGCATCTAGGATGGTTACTCTTCTTTCGCCTCTTAGATCGTGCTATAGAGCCAAGTCATAGGAAATAAGATTTCGGGTACTAACCTTTGATTTCGGCAGAAAAATGGCGTTGACAGACGGAAGCGACTAGCGGTATTGAAAGTTACCAAGCACGCAGGTAAGTAAAGGTATGAAAGTTATATGTCAAGTATGGTATTGACATACGATTGAAATGTGAAGTTGAGCATTGAAAAGGAAAGTAAGCGAGAGAGTGTAACATGTGTAGTCGTGATGAGCATATGAGGTAAGTCTAATATTTTCAGCCTTTTATGAATATTGAAAGCCCTGTGTGGCTATGATACGATATGATATGACATGATATGCATATATGATGATGGCCCTGTGAGGCACTGTTGGTATCTCCTGCGTGCAGGTTTTGGGATAGTAAGAAATATAGAGGAAACTCTACCGAAATTTTTCTGGAAATAATACGAGAATGAGATATAAGTTTGGAAGATATTTCGAAAAAGTCATGTTAATAGCAGCGATAAAAGTTGACTAAGCTGTAAAGTACGGCTGCCCTCTAGGAATAAGTTAGTTATGGAATGAGTAGTGACATAGGAAATAAGACGTCGGTGGAAATATGGTAGTAAGAAATTTGGAAGGACTTGTGCTACTAGGCGATGATTTAGAAAGGGATTGGCAGGTTTGGATAAAGTGACATGACTAAGATAAGGGTATGAAGGAAAAAGAATTGTGACAAATAGGAACGTATTGATAAGACAAATGGTGAGATGTGTTGTGAGGGCATTTCGGGAATATGTTAAAGACCCCGACTTACTCAATATTATGTCTTTTAAGGTCGTGCGGTGAGGTGGACGCAATCATACGGGCGCTAAAGCATCGTATTTCCTCAAAGTTTCAAAGTTAAGCGTGCTTTGAGTGAGGGAAATTTCGGATGGGTGACCCCCTCCCGGGGGAGTATTTTAAAAAATTTATGAAATCTAGACATAAGGAGTAAAGGAGAAGTTGGAGTAACCTAAGGGGAATTAGAGTATGCGGGTGACCGTAAACCTTAAGAGGACGCGTAGAACGGGCCGGATCGTGTCGGTGAAGAAAAGGAGTTAACGGGAAGAGGAAATAAAAGAAAGCGGGACAACGGTATAGTAATAGGTTAAGACGTGTGTAACGGGGGGACACGAGTGCTATAAGTGACGGGACAGTAAAAGGCCAAGTTATAGAAAGACGAGGAACAAGGCCGAATGAATGCTAGAAAATGACTGGGATGATACGGATAAAATGTGAACGAACAGAATACGTTTTGGAAATGAGAAAAGGATTATGTAAGAGTAGTGTGTTCTGAACGACACAGAGGTAGCATAAGATTTCTCGTGTGCAGAAAAAGAGACAGGCATGAATGGATAATGGTATAAGCATACCCCTAAAGGGGGGAAGCGGGTGAGAGAAATGCAAGAGTGGGATAAGAACGGTTGATACGATAGTGTGTTTGGTATAGACGTCTGGGCTACCGATGAGCCCCCCCCCCCTCTCACCGAAGTAAATTAGTGAGATCGGAAAACCAACAATAAGTGTATAAGAGTTAGGATGGTGTTTGAGGCAGTGTGAGAAGTCTTGCAAAAACCTCGAATGACAGGACACTAGAAAATGGATGTGTATGAAGAAAAAAGAGTATGACAAGAGGATGGTATTGGATAGCCTAAGAGATAGTATGAAGGACAGCACTCGCTATAAAAAGGGAGCTCCCCCGAGGTGCTTATGAAACCCCGTAAGACTAGTTGAACATTCGAGGACGAATGTTCTAAAGGGGGGAAGGATGTTATACCTCGCATTTTGTACATTTGGATATTCCGAGTTAATGGCGGAAAGTTAAGAACAAGGTCATTTTTTTTCGGTTTTGTTAAGAACGCATAAGTTGCAAATTCATTTTTATTGGAATGGAGTGTTAAGGGTGAGATTGGAACAAGGAAAAGTAAGGGCAAACTTGGAATTTGGAATTTATTTCATGAAATAGCCATGAAAAGCCAAAGTGGCCATGTATAGTGGAAAGTGGGCCCATCCATGGTTGGCCAATATTTTCATGCCATGAAATGGCACATGTGTACATTACATATTTGTGGAGCTATATATATATATATATATATATATATATATATATATATATATATATGCATGGAATGAATAAGCAAGACTATAATTCATCTTTTGTGACCTTGGAAATTTCTAGAAAATTGAGAGAAAGAAAAAGAAAAAAAAGGAGAGAAAGGGTGCACATGACCGGCCATGTGCACCTATATATATATATATATATATATATATATATATATATATATGTGTGTGTGTGTGTGTGTGTGTGTGTGTGTGTGTGTGTGTGTGTGTGTGAGTCATGAAAAAACAAGACCATTTATCATTTTAATTCTAGAGAATTCAAAAGAGATAGAGAAAAAAGAAGAAGGAGAAACACAGCCAAGAGAGGGGCTGGCCGAACCAGCCCCATAAGGTTGATGATGAAAGTTGTTTTCTTCAAGCTTTCATACCAATTGGAAGGCCCTCGTTAACGTGGTTGAAGCAAGAAAAACACTCCTCCTTGCAAAATATGTTCTAGCCGAATGGAGAAGGTGGATAGAAAAAGGTGAGTTTTGATCTTCTTTACATGTTTTATAGATGTTTGTACATGTTGTGAAGTGTGGAAATGAATGAAAATCATGAAGATAGGGATGTTGTTGTGTGGCCGTGTATATGTAGTATGGTATGGAAGTGATGAACTAATGTTGTTTAGTGTTTGGTTGGTGTTGTTATGGATGGGTTGTGTGTGTGTTTTAGCATGTGAAAAATGAATGAAACTCATGAAAGTATGTATGTTGAAGCTTGGCCGAAAATGGGCTGATTTGGATAGACATGAAGGATTAATGTGATGTAGTATCTTGGTCGTCGTCGTTGTGAATTCTATGATGTAAAATGAATGTTTGATGGCTCATGTTGAAGTTGTAGTGTTGCGGGCTGTTTTGGAAAATTTATATGATTTTAATATGGCTTCTTACCTTGATGAAAATAATGTTGCTAACATATAGAATTGTTGATATAGTTTATGAATTTGAAAGAGAGAAGTGTGTTGTTATTGTTCTAGTTGAGTTGGAAGGTTTCGATAAGATTGGTTATTGGTTTGGACATCTTGAGTTATCTATCGATATTGTTATTATGATTGTTGGTTTGGTTGTTGTGATTTGGCCGAGTTGAATTCTCGGGGTTGTTGGATTTATAGGGGAGATGTTTCCCCAAATTTTTGTAGACAAAGTGTTAAATGGGAATTAGATTTTTAAGTGTCATGGCTAATGGATAATGTTTAATGACAGATTGTAGATCGTGAGAAGTCGGGACGTAAGTTTGGACTAGCTTAAGGAGCGGCTAAGGTATGTTAAGGCTCGTCCCTTTCTTTCAAAGGCATGATTCTTGGATTACGAGTTCATAAATGTTTCCATAACTTTATTGTTTCAAAAGTTTTGCTTTCAAAAGAATTTTGTTCCTAAACGAGTCCGAAACTACGAACGCCCGTAACTTTCACATACGGTCTCGGATTGCTATGAAACGTTCGTAGAAGTCTCTATAACGAGTAATAATCTTTAACTTTCATAGGCGGGCCCGGATCGGATTGACGTTCATCCATGGACCCCGCGACTTTCCTTTGTTGGTTCTAACGACCTATTCTTGAAAGAATTGAAATGTCCGTATCTTTCCAAAACGGAGGTTTATGACTCCGTGTTTCATGACAACAACGATGGATATGTTTTACAATGACAACGATGATGTCAAAAATGAGAATATTTTCCTACGATGAATATGATGATGATGATTCCATGATTAAAGGTTCCAAGTCTATGATTTCAATGATGATATGAGAATGTTGAGCTATTTCTTGATTTCTCAATTTTATTCATGAATGATGACTATTTTTTAAAGATTCTAAAGTATATGAATTGATGCCTTATGATCCTGTTTTATGTTTCCTCGTGAAGTTATTCTTCATTGACAGTCTCACCTTATAATAATCGTTCCTTCAAGGTGAGACAAAGCGACCATGATTATTCCATAATACGATCGGAGGTTACCGACCTTACGTCACTCCGATAGATACATGACTTACTTTGGGCTCTCATGCATGCTACTTATATGATATATGACATATGATATATGACATATGTATATATATATATGTATATATAGGGAATATGGGAAAGGGCGAGAGCGTTATATACGCGTAACCACCTGATCGTTGGTATAATATGACATGATACCGTCCCGACGCGGATATGTGGTTATGGATCGGGCCGTACGTTCCTCGGCACTAACTTATATGGATCGGGCCGTACGTTCCTCGGCACTAACTTATATGGATCGGGCTCCATGTTCCGCAGCATTATATATATATATATATGGATTCCGCACGTTCCGCAAAGGCACCCATGCATGGTACTCTTTTAAAATATATATGGCACTCCGATGTACACGTTCCGCAACAATACATTACATGTTTCCGCGCTTTAGCTCATGATATGTTCCATATTTTCGTCTTGTTACTATTCATGCTTTGTATCCTTCCACATGTTGTTACTCATGCCTTACATACTCAGTACATTGCTCGTACTGACGTCCCTTCTTGTGGACGCTGCTTTCATGTCGCGCAGTACACCTGCATGAGTTGAAGACACTAGCGAAGATGTTCCAAATGTGGACTGCGAGCTCCATTTTCTCCGGAGTGCTGTCGAGTCAGTGTATATGTGTGTTGTGGTATCTGGTTATGTTAGAGACTTTGCAGACAGAGTCGTGTGTATAAGGTGTCAGTTGTGAGCGGCTCTATAAGCCGTCGTATTGTTATACATGATATTACAGATTTTGTACGGTCGCAAGTTTTGTTTGATTTGAAAAGATGTAAGGTATGTTCGTTTTTCATACAAAATTTTATTATGTATTTATGATCTGGTCGAGGGCCCAATATGAATACGAGTATTACGATAGTCAGAGGGTTCGCTCGGCCCTAGATAAGGGTCGGGTGCCCATCACACCCTATCGAAAATTAGGGTGTGACACCTTTAAACATGGAATCATCGTCATCATATTCATCGTAGGAAAATACTCTCATTTTTTACATCATCGTTATCATTGTAAAACATATCCATCGTTGTTGTCATGGAAGCTTACGGAGTCATAAACCTCCGATTTGGAAAGATACGACAGACATTTCTAATTCTTTCAAGAATAGGTCGCTAGAACCAACAAAGGAAAGTCGCGGGCCCACGGACGAGCATCAACCCGATCCGGGCCCGCCATGAAAGTTAAAGATTACTACTCGTTATGAAATCTTCTACGATGGTTTCGAAGCGATCCGAGCCCATCCGTGAAAGTTACGGCGTTCGTAGTCTCGGACTCGTTTAGGAACAAAATTCTTTTGAAAACAAAACTTTTGAAAACAACAAAGTTATGGAAGCATTTATGAAATCGCAATCTAAGAATCATGCCTTTGAATGTAAGGGACGAGCCTTAACATACCTTGGCCGCTCCCTAGGCTAATCCAAACTTATGCCTTGGCTTCTCACGATCTACAATCACGTCATAGATATCAACCATTAGCCATAAGCGCTTAAGAATCCGATTTCGAACTAACACTTTGTCTACAAAAATTTCGACAGCATTTCCCCTATAACTTCAACCTCCCCGAGAATTCAACTCTGCCAAATCAACAACCACCAAACCACAATTATAATAACAATATCCATAATCAATTCACAACATGTTCAAGACATTCCAACCCAAATCTTCCAACTACATTAGGAACATCAATAACACATTTTCTTCTTCCAAACTCATAAACTACATCAACACTTCCATACGCTAACAACATCATTTTCATCAACTCAAGCAACTATATTAAAATTACATTATGTTCTAAATCAGTCCACAACAATTACGACTTCCATTTGAGTCATCAAACCTTCATTTTCATCACATAATCTACAACAATCAACAACCAAAATACTATATAAAATGAGTTCATTATATTCTACCAAAACAGCCCCTACACGGCCAAGTTTCAATCTACATAATTCCATGAATCCCATTCATTTCTACATGCCAAACATATGCAAACCATCCATAACAACATCAACCAAACATTAAATAGAATTTGTTCATCATACCTTCACCAACAACATGTACACGGCTACACTCAACATACCATATTTTCATGAACTTCACTCATTCCTACACTTCACAACATGCACAAACACCTATAAAACATGAGAGAAGATCAAACCTCATCTTTTCTCATCCACCTTCTCCACTCGGCTAAGCTTCACACATGGCATCAACGAACGATTTTCTCGCTCCAAAAACTACTCCACGTCGACGAGGGCCTTCCAATTAGTAGAGAAACAAGGAGAAAAAAAATTTCCAAGATCAAAATTGAGGGCCTGGTTTCGGCCAGCCCTTGGCCGTTCTCCTTCTTTTTTTTTTATCTCCATTTTTCTTGAACTTTGTAAGGCACAAATGATGAGTTGCCTTGTATTTTTATCACACACTTATATATATATAAAGGGGGCACATGGCCGGTCATGTGCCCCTATTTTTCCTCCAATTTTTTTCTCCAATTTTCTCAATTTTTCTAGAGTTTTCTTTAAGTCATCAAAGATGACTAAGTCTTGCATGGTCATGAATTTTGCCCACACATAAATATACATATGACTCCCACAAGTATATGATTTACACATGTGCATCTTCATGGCTTAAAATAATTGGCCAACCATGGGTGGACCCACGGCCACTTGGCTTCTCCAAGAAGTCATGAACTAATAACACTTTTCAAATTCCAAGTTCGCCCTTATCATTCCACGCCAATAATAATATTCATAAGTGCCGGCGCATTAAAACAAAACCGAAAAATGGCCTTGCCCTTAACTTGTCGCAACTAACTCGGAATATCCCAGCGTACAAAATGCGGGATATAACATCCTTCCCCCCTTTAGAACATTCGTCCTCGAATGTTCAATTAGTCGTACGGGGTCTCCTAAGCACCTCGGGGAAGCTCTCTTTTTATAGCCAGCACATACAGTTCATTCATCGATTCCTTAATGCACCGGTCTTCTAAATCCTTCCATGACCGTTACTTAAACTCGGATCCTTATAATCGTAACCCAAGCGCCTATAACTTTGCCTCTTTATTGACCATATCTTCAACGGATCCCAAGGTACGGGAAGTACGGGAAGTACGGGGTGTAGCATCTTCTCCTCCTTAGGAATAGTCATCCCCCTTTGGGTCCGATTATCAGTCCGTCTAATCATACCTTAACACATACATCAATCTCTTTTATTCCTACTTAACTCCTTTGTTGCTCGCAATCCATTCTTTCCACTCCTTTGCCTTCGTGTATTTGACTGGAATTCAACTAGTGTCTCACTCTTACCCAATTTTTTTTTTTTTTGTCTTCCTCATTCTTTCCTTACTTGCTTCCCCCCTTTTAGGGTCTTATTTATATCATTCGCAAATCCATTACCTCACCTCCAATCATGCATTCATGTACCCTTTTCCTCAATTTCCTTATTATACTGCATCATACTCATGCCATTCCTCATAATTTATAGTTGCAGTAACTCATGTGTGAAGTATTAACATACTCATCTTGCAGTTGCGTAGTTTAGTAGTACAACCAACGTAGCAATCCAAACAAGGATGTATTTTGCTTAACTCAATCGCTTATTATAAGTCAAGGTTTACCTCCACTCCAAATAACAACTCTGTCCCATGGGGATACTCAAAATAAGAGTATGTCCAACCGTCTGTACCATCCATGTAGAGTCACTTATTCCATTCTTCAATAGTTAGCATTCACTAGTAGCGTCATCCTCCCCTTTCCTTTCCATCTCAAGTTATTTCTCTCTTTTCCGTGATCGACTTACAATAACTATAAATATATTTTCCTTAAACCGCCATCTGTCTTATCAAGGACCTAAGTCTCCTGCGCAACTAATGCCCCTTGTACGTCATACTCTTTTATTCTTGTGTTGTACTCAGCATTGATTGCAAAGACAGCTATCATCATACCTTTGCTTATTATTGGTGATAGCCTTACTTTATCGCTTATCGTCCTGTGGTGGACTCGAATCACGCCCACATTTCTCCTTTCCAGCTTATTCCTTGATATACTTTACTTGTTCTGTCTTAGTATAGGGTATCCGTAGGAAACGCATCTTTCCTTTCTCATAATACGTGTCACGACCCAACCCCGTAGCCCGCGACTCGTGCTCGAATCGGGCACTCGTACGTACCCAGTATCCCAAATCAGAAATAGCGTACGAATAACTTATACCGTGTACAAATAACATATATTTACGTAAAACGTCACCCCGAAGCTCGTCACAAACGCGCAAATATACATATCGCTATCGCAATCCAGCGATAATATCACATATAAGCCGATAAGGCTATCATAGTATAGGGGGGGGATGTCCAAGTCACAAATCACACGTACGCGACTAAACAAAGTTGAATTCCCATAACCCACACATATATGTCTACGTACCCTAAGTAGCATAATCCATATGACGGACAGTCCCCGCCGTACCCGTGAACAAACATATGCATATATACAATAACAGAAACTAGATCAAAGTATAGGCTCCAGAACAAGGGAGCGCTCCAAAATTAGCTGAGCAGGAATCCTAAGCTGGTGGATCCTCCAAATAGGTATCTATACCTGCGCGGCATGAAACACGTCCCCGAAGAGCGGGGTCAAGACGGAATATGTACCGAGTATGTAAAGCATGAAATATGGTAAAATGTATCATATAGTCAAAACATGAGTACGTAAAATAAATGCAATATTCAAAATATCAAATGCTTACTCATAAGAACACAAATCATGCATAGGCTCTTAGAACGGTGGTCGCCCGCCTGTCGATGGCGCCACGCCACATCATACTCCAGAAGATTTCAAATATCCGACACCCGACATATCATATCACATCATAAAGCCGTACCCCCCATAACGCCAAATATACACGGTACCCGGCCAAAGGGGACTCGGCGTACCGGAACACATCATACTCCGGAATATATCAAAGTGCGCACGAACCATAACCGGCCTGGGATCCGATGAACGAGGTAATAACGATAAGCACGAGCGGAGTCGTGAGCAACAATATGCATAAAATCATAAACGTAACTCATTAAATAAATAAGAAAACCATATGCGGAAGTCAAAGTGAAAATAGTGTTAAGTCTTTCCCAAAGGTTATTAAAAATAAGCATAGAGAAGCCGCGGGGCCCCACGGACGGGTGCCAATCCCGTCCGAGCCCGACTATAAGAGTCGAGGGAACGTTATGTCTTATGAAGTTACCTATTAGGTTTCGGGGCGATCGGAGCTCGTATGCGAAAGTTACGGACGTTTGAAGTTCGAGACCCTTTTTGTAGCAAAAGTTCTTTGTAAGACTTTTGAAATTCAATCTTTAGAAACATAAGAACCTTAATTTGGTTACACTGAAGAGTAAGTCTTTAGGAGTGAATAAGATACCTATCTAAGCTCGGATCCTAAGAGTGAAATTATCCCGAAGCTCGGGTCATAGCCCATCTAACACTAAGACATGCCAAAGAAGAAAAGTTACGCCTTACATACCTCGTCCGCTCTCAAGCTAAGTCAAGCCTTCGGTCTCGGCGCTCCAAGATCTACATAACGCCAATATACCAAACATTAACCATAAGCCTTTAGGCATCCAATTCCAAACGAACATTAAATTCTACGTAAATTTCGCAAAGATTTCCCCTGTGTTAAATACAACACCCCGAGAATTCAACTCGCTAAATTCAACAACAACCAAACCAACAACCATTCTAACGACATCAACAATTAATTCAAAAGGCATTCTAACGTCCATAACTCTTTTCTACATATTTCGACAACATTCCAATTACGTTCAAATTAACCATATACTTTCTGTCACACCCTGATTTTACTAGGGTGTGATGGGCACCCGACCCCATGCTCGGATATAGTTCGAACGAACCCACGGACTCTTATTACGTACATAACTCCCGAGACTCTTAATCAAACACAAATGACAACTTCGGAAATGGTTTTCGGGAAATACTTTTTTTAAAATTTTCAAATCAAACATTCTAAAATACATGGAATTTATTACATAATACAACGACATATCGGCCGATGGAGCCGGACACAAAAGCGATGTCTTCCATTTAACTCATGAAATCACCGCAAAGTCTCTAACATTATAACGCAACACATAGCATACACACTTTGACTAAATAAAGAAGACTACACAGCAACAAAGGGGAGCTTGCCAATGCCGAACATCTTCTATACCGTCCTTGACTAGTCATTGGGTGTACCGCGCGATAATGAAACGCATAAAGATAAAAATCGGATGAAATATCGAGTATGTAAAGCATAAAATACGACAACCGTAATCATAACCAACGTAGGATACAAAACATAAACAATGGCCTGTGTGTATCGAAGTGCTTAATCATAAAACATAGGCAAATGCATAAACTAAAATATGACATAGCCGGCCCCATTATGGGACTCGATAAACAAAAAGGGTCGCCCCCGACACCGGCGCCACAACATATCGGAACATATCGTTTTTTGCACATATCATAGCATATCGATCTCCATATCATATCATATCATATCAAAGTGTACATGGCACAAAGATACTCCACAACCCATGTTGTATACCGCCCCTCACACCGAGGCACGGCGAACAATGCAAATGGAATACGCGTGATAACATATCCCGGCCCGGGCTCAATTTGAAGGAAAACTATCGAGGCATCCACGAGTGAGTAGTGAGAAACTATATGCATCATAAAATATTTACAAAGACTCGATAGAATAATCCGAACGAGAGGTCATTTAGAAAAGAAATCGAGACGATAGTCATTGTACGTACCTTTCGGATGTCGCTTTATATCAAATTAAAACTTCGGGATTGTTTGTACATATCAAAATACAAAACATTTACGAAACTCGATAGCGTAATTCTATGACAAATCATATAAAAGAAATTGAGCGATAATCATAGTGTATGCCCTTGGGGATGTCGGAACGGTTTGTGTCAAAATAATCTTTCTAAAATCGTTTTCATATTTCAAACATATTACGAGATTCAATAAAATAAATAAAACGACTATCATATAGTAGTTAGAAGAGTAGCTTCCAGGGTTTTCTTTGGATTTTTACTTAAAAACAAGTCAAACGGAATAATAAAGAAAAGTCCGAGAATAGTGGGCCCACCGGGTCAAACAAGATGGCGTACACAAATTACGTATATTAAACTTCATGACGTCACTAATAAGCGTTTTAAGATAGTCGGATTCCATTTGTACAAGTTCTAGATATTTAGACGACTTTTCTAATTCAATTCCACTGAATGAAAAAGGGGCAAATTTGGACGTGGATTCCGAAGAGTAGAGTCGTCCTCGAGGTTCGAATTCAAGCCTATTACTCTTAGGACATGCCAAGAGAAGGAAAGGTGGAGCTTTACATACCTTGTTTGCCTTTTACGCTTGTCCAAATTCAAAACCCGTTTCCTCCAAAATCTACAATTGGTCACATTTATCAAATATTAATTATAAGGCTTTAAGAATTCATTTTAACCAATACTTGTCTACGAAATTTGGGCAGCATCTCCCTATACATACAACATCCCGAGATTTTAACTCGGCCAAAATATCAACAACCATACCAACAACAATACCAACAATTTCATATCAAACTAGAATTAAATTCATTCTTAAACTACTCCCAAAACAGCCCAATATACATTATACTAATGCTTGTATACACTTCTTTATTTCCGTATATCCATAATATGACAACAATAACTACAGCCAATCCTCCGATATTCCACCACAAACGTCCATAACAACCATAAAACATGTTTGGTCCAAAATATCATCGCAAAACAGCCACAAATATCATACTAAACAGCTCCTAAATATTGTCACAAAATAGCCACGAAAATTATGTAAAACAGCCCCAAAATATGGTTACAAAACAGCCACGAAAATTACATAAAACAGCCCCAAATATTGTAACAAAACAGCCCGATATACGCTTCGTATACAATATCTTTATACACTTTATTCTCCCAAATTCAAGAACAACAACTTATCAAAAACATCAACAACAATATCAACAATTATTATACATCATAACTCAACTAACTTCATCCATTTAATCCACCTAAAACAGCCCCTTAATCCATAAATGTATGTAACAAAACAACAAGAAGTTTATAACGCTATTTTCTCCGTTCTAATCCGTTAAAACTCTAAATAAACTTATTAACAATGAAAAAGGGACCTTATTCTTACCTTAATTATGCAGCAACCACTTCAACAATCTTCTTCTTGGCTGATTTTTAGCTCAAATTGAAGGCAACGCGACGTACAACACTTTTCTTTCATGAGCTTCGCGATTCGGGCTTAGATTTTGATCAAAATTGATTTCTCTCTAAATTTCTCCTCCCTTTCTCTCTCTAGAATGTTCTAAAATTTTATGGGTGTGTTTTGGTCTGAAATGTGGAGAGAAGACTGAAATTTTTCATTATATGACAATAGAAATGGGCCTGACCCGAATTGAAATCGGCATTATTGATGAATTCATGTGTTCATCTCGACCTTTCTGCCTTAAAATGTCCATATCTCCTTATTCCGATGTCACCTATTGGCCCACGACCTATGGTTGGAAAGCTAATTCAATTATCTACAACTTCTATTTCTTGATATTTTTCCAAATTCCAAACTTATAATATCGTTTTTGCTCCTCGAAGTCAGGTCACCCGAAAACGTTTTCTTAAAGATATTCGTTTGGAGGGCTTCTACTTTGATTTGGCCCAAGGGTCCTCCTTGAGTTGTGTTCAACTTCACATATGTGATTCATATGACTTTTTAGATGTTTCAAAAAGTCTCGATGTGTGGGCCCCACCTCAGCTTACAAATAATCCGACGCTCAAAAATACGGGATACAACACTATCAACGTGAGTTTAAATTATGTAGCAACAACATGATTGTCAATTCAATTTCTTTTGAGGAAGCACGTATCACGCTCATGCTCTGAAAATGCGGGATATAACACTTTCAAACCAACACAAGGCACACATATTCAAGTACTAATCCGAAATCATTCAAATTAGATTCAAGAACATTTCAACCAATCCACAAAGTGTTCAAACGGCCCAACCAATATACTACATAGCCCAAGGTCTTCCAAATTCAATCAAAACTACAACAATACATTTCTTCCTTCCAAATTCATACACTACACCAACATTCCACAATAATACAAAAACTACATTACAATTACATTATTTCTTCCAACGACCTACAAACGATTCCAACTTCCATTTAAATCATTAAATCACCATTTCCATTATGGAATTCATGCAACAACAACCAAAACATGCTAAATAAAATTGGTTCTTAATTCCTACACACACCACACATATTCGGCCACACCTAGCCCACACGGCTCACCTCCAACATCCAATATTTCATGACTTTCACCTATTTCTAAATAATACAACACACATAAACTATCCATAATACATGAAAAGAGGATTAAAACTCACCTTCTTCCTTTCCCTTCTTCATTCGACCAAGGTAAGGTTTTGCAAGAACAAAGGCCTTTCTTGGTTCAACAACTACTTCATGTTGTTTAGCACCTTCCAAAGAGTAGAAAGCTAGGAAAAATAAATTTTTTGGTGAAGAATTTTTCATGGCCAATTCGGCCGCCACCAAACCGAGCCCTCTCCCTCTTTTTTTTTTCTCCATGTTTCTTCATCTCTCTAGAATTGAAAAGATGACTAAATAATTTGCTAATTCATCTTATTATATCCACATGTTATTAATCCAAATGTACCATGGCCCACAAGTCATGTGCATGGCCAATGGTCATCTTTTTCATGAATTAAAACTTCCAAGACTTCACTTTTGGCCCCAAATTTTCATGAAATCTAACTTTCCATAATTCCACTTTTAACCCCAAATTTTCCTTAATATTCCATTCCAACAAATAACAAGCAACTTATGTCTTAAAATAAACTCGACGGTCAAAAAGCTCAACCTCGCATCCCGGACTAGTCTTGTCCTTAACTTTTCATGGTTGGCTCAGAATGTCCTAATGTACGAAAATGCGGGATATAACAATACGGCTACTCCTTAAGCTTGTGTACCTCGCATGCTACCTTTACTTTCTATACCCATACTTGTTCCGTTCTATAATTAATCCTTTATTCCTCGCACAAGGGTTGCTCTTGGTCATGCGGCTGCTGATTGTCGTAGCTTATCAATTCAGGTTCCCGTTCCTTGCACTTTGGTTACTACCCTCAACTTTTGCCATACAACTTCAAAGCATAGGGCCATGAAAATTCTTATTCCCTTACGACTATCTCACAAAGACAAATGTTCGTATCTCCGATTCCCTTATATTAGCGGTCCTTTCGTCGGCCCTGTCTTCCTTGTCGACTTTTCGGTGCAAACTTTTTTTTATAAGCATAGTTGGGTATGGCTTCGCGTTGATGATTCATATAATCTCATAGCATATGCTCTCATGCTTAGACGACTTAGTGGTCTATAAGCCCCCTTTTTTTTTTTTTTTTTTTTTTTTTTTTTTACATCCGGTGGACTCTTTTATTTCCATTCACGAGAACAACATTCTTTCTTTCCTTCAAACTTTTCCCAAACTGCTATTCGCTGTTCTTTCTTACTACAACTGTCACTGTAATTCCAAGTGTCCTTTTGGATTCACTATCTTTGCTGACACCCTTTTTATACCTTTAGCTCGAAGGTCTTTCTCGCTCTTCACTCTCCTGTCACACATTACGTTGCACTCTCCGCAAGAATATACGAAGATTTTCAGATTGGCCCAAGGGATGCCTCAACGTCGCTTTACTAGTCCTTATGTCCTACCCTATCTTCCCTTCTCTTATCTTACTTCCGGTATCGGACTAGATCCTTAGTCCAACCATAGCCATGCCTCGTCCGTCCTCGGCACTCATTCTACTTAGTATTTGGCTTAAACTATCGTTACACTTTTCTATAACGTACTCGAGACATCACAACCGCGTTGTCCTTGCTAAGCCTTCGCTCTTCTTACCAAACACTTACTTAGTCTTATTCTTAGCATACCAATACTTACAGGTGGCATCACTGTCCTTGCGCACTTATATAAAATATGTTCAATCTTAAACATGGTTCTTCCGTCCTCTGGCTTATCTCGCTCTCATTTTGTCTCCCTTATTGTAGTCTTGACTTGTCATGCCATCACTACTTATTGTCCTGCAGTATTCTCTTTATCTCGCTCCTTATTTTCCTTTTAGTGGGTAATTACCTTTTCGCGTACAACCTTCCTCTTTGCGTTTATCCCTTCGGCACTTTCTTGGGCTACTCTTTTTGCTACCTGTTGGTCTTGGATATACACTGTACTGACTCGCGGTTCATTGGTCAGCTTCGTTAGTCCTTACATTCTTGTCACCATCTCCCTTACCTTTATATTCCGAGTGCTTATCCAATATGACTTTGTCGCTAGTGAGTATAATGGTTATGTTCCTTAACCTATTCCTCCCAGTTCCCTTCCAAAACCACTTCCAACGATCCCCAGTACGTATATACATAATGGTTCTTCACCCTTTTCTACCCTTCACAGTGCAGGTACACTTATGACAACTCATAATTCGAGTTCAAGCTAAATCCTTGGGCTTCTACCACAACCTTTTCTTTAGCTTCCTGCCCCAACTGTTTCTTTAACCTCTTTCCTTCAAATCTTGAAACACAACCTAGAAGCATCGGGCTACGGAAATCTTACTTCCTTATGACTCTCTTATAACACAAGTATACGTGTCTTTGATTTGCTTGCACCGATGATCGTCTTGTCGGTACCGTCATTCCTTGTTGGCTTTCCTGTGGCCTTCTTACAATCCTCGTTACTTATAGTACCCGTGTCCTCGCCTACACGCGTCATAACCTATTACTATACTGTTGTCTCACCTCCTTCTTATTTCCTCTTTCCGTTAACTCCTTCTCTTCACCGACCTGATGATCCGCCCGTCCTACGCGACCTTTTATGGTTTCTGCCCACTCCATAGACTCTAATCTTTCTTAGATTAATCTAACTTCTCATTTTCCTCTTTACGTTTGGATTTGTGAGACTTTTTAAAAACTTCCCGGGTCACCCATCCTAAAATTGCTCTCACGTCAAAGACGCTTAACTTTGAAACTTTGATGGAATACGACGCTTTAACGCTTTCCTAACTGCGTCTACCTCACTGCACGACCTTCTACACATAATATTGAATAAGTCAGAGTCTTAACATATTCCCAAAACGTCCTCACAACACATCCCGGCAGCTGTCTTATCAATACGTTCCCATCCGTCATAATTCTTCTCTTCTTTTCTTTCGTACCCCAATCTACTCGTATCCTTACTTCCCGTGACTATAATCTCATCATATTTTCCTCCTACCTATCGATTCACCAATGCCTTAACACATATTACTCTATTCAAACCTACCACCCCTCTCTAGATCATCTCTTAATATCGCTAGTTCATTCCAAATTCCTTATTACCATATCCCCATCGACCTCCTATTTACTATTATTGCTAATTCCGCAATTTAACTTATTCTTCCAAAGGGCACCGCACTTACGGCTTGGTCAAATCCCATTGTTACTATTCATATGACCTTTTCCAAACATATTCCAAACTTATATCTTACTCTCGTATTATTTCCAAAAAAAATTTGGCAGAGTTTCCTCTGTATTCCTTACTATCCCAAAACCTGCACGCAGGAAATACCAACAATACCTGGCCATCATCATATATACACATCATATCATCTCGTATTGTATCACAGCCACACAGGCTTCTAATATTCATAAAAGTCTGAAAATAATGGGCTTACCTCATAGGCCCAACATGACCACACGTGTTACCCTTTCTTGTTTACTTTCCCTTTTCAAACTTTTCAACTTTACCTTTCAATCGTACCTCAATACCGTGCTCAACATATGCCTTTCGTACCTTTACTTACCTGCGTGCTTTATAGCTTCCCGTATCGTTAATCGTCTTCCTCTGTCAATGCCATTCTCCCCGCTCACGTTAGCGTAAAGAAATCTCATTTCCTATGACTTGGCTCGTGGCACGATCTAAGACGTGAAAGAAGAGTAACCATCCTAGATGCCCCGTAGCCTCCCGTTTATAAATGTGGCCGGCTTCACACCATAAACAGGACTCTCCGGACACGACTTTGCGTACAACCCCTAGGACGAACCACTCGATACCACTTTGTCACACCCTAATTTCGTTAGGGCGTGATGGGCACCCGACCCTTACCTAGGTGGTACGAGCGAACCCTCTCGACTCTCGTGGCACTCATAATCATATTGGGCCCTCATAGCATAACATGAGTACATAATGAAAGCTTTTCAGAAGCAAACCTGCTTTTCATCCTTTTCAAATCAAGTAAGACTTGTGATCGTATAAGACCCGTAGAATAATGCATCACAATACATCGCTTATGGAGCCGCTTACAAAACCGACATACTACATACACGACACCGTTCGCAAAGTCTCTAACATGGAACATGAAACCATATCATAATGCTCCGACTCGGCAAAGACTCCGAGAAAATGGAGCTCGCCAATCCCGCCGGAACATCTTCTCTCGCTAATATCTTCAACTCATCCGGCGTACCCGCGCGTACATGAACGCAACGTCCACAAGGGACGCGCACGAGCAATGTACCGAGTATGTAAGGCATGGGTAAAATATTTTATATACAAAGTATGAGCAAAGAATAAGACGAAAACATAGGGCATTTCATGAGATAAAGAGTAACTGCACATCCGAGTGCCCTTTTAGGCGGAACCATGCCCGTTTAGTGCCGCAACGCGTGTACCCCGATCCATATATATATATATATTATATTGCTGCGGAACGTGCAGCCCAATCCATATATGCATATATATTATATTGCTGCGGAACGTGCAGCCCGATCCATATATATGTAATAAAGGAGTAACCTGTACATCCGAGTGCCTTTTAGGCGGAACCATGCATGCTTAGTGTGCGCGTAACGTGCCGTGCTCTCGATCCATATATATATATATATATATATATATATATATATATATATATATATATATATATATATATATATATATATATATATATTATATTGCTGCGGAACGTGCAGCCCGATCCATATAATATATTGCTGCGGAACGTGCAGCCCGATCCATAACCACATATCCCACGTCCGGGCATCCCGCATCCGGGACTGTATCATGTCATATTATACCAACTGATCAGGTGGTTACGCGTATATAACGCTCTCGCCCTTTCCCATATTCCCCATATACATATACATATATCATATTCAAATATCATATAAGTAGCATGCATGAGAGCCCAAAGAAAGTCATGTATCTATCGGAGTGACGTAAGGTCGGTAACCTCCGATCGTATTATGGAATAATCATGGTCGCTTTGTCTCATCTTGAAGGAACGATTATTATAAGGTGAGACTGTCAATGAAGAATAACTTTACGAGGAAGCATAAAACAGGATCATAAGGCATCAATTCATATACTTTAGAATCTGTAGAAATAGCCATCATTCATGAATAAAATTGAGAAATCAAGAAATAGCTCAGCATTCTCATATCGTCATTGAAATCATAGACTTGGAGCCTTTAAACATGGAATCATCATCATCATATTCATCGTAGGAAAATACTCTCATTTTTGACATCATCGTTGTCATTGTAAAACATATCCATCGTTGTTGTCATGGAAGCTTACGGAGTCATAAACCTCCGATTTGGAAAGATACAGACATTTCAGAATTCTTTCAAGAATAGGTCGCTAGAACCAACAAAGGAAAGTCGCGGGGCCCACGGACGAGCATCAACCCAATCCGGGCCCGCCTATGAAAGTTAAAGATTACTACTCGTTATGAAATCTTCTACGATGGTTTCGAAGCGATCCGAGCCCATCTGTGAAAGCTACGGGCGTTCGTAGTCTCGGACTCGTTTAGGAACAAAATTCTTTTGAAAACAAAACTTTTGAAAACAACAAAGTTATGGAAGCATTTATGAAATCGCAATCTAAGAATCATGCCTTTGAATGTAAGGGACGAGCCTTAACATACCTTGGCCGCTCCCTAGGCTAATCCAAACTTATGCCTTGGCTTCTCACGATCTACAATCACGTCATAGATATCAACCATTAGCCATAAGTGCTTAAGAATCCGATTTCGAACTAACACTTTGTCTACAAAAATTTCGACAAAGATTTCCCCTATAACTTTAACCTCCCCGAGAATTCAACTCGGCCAAATCAACAACAACCAAACCACAATTATAATAACAATATCCATAATCAATTCACAACATGTTCAAGACATTCCAACCCAAATCTTCCAACTACATTAGGAACATCAATAACACATTTTCTTCTTCCAAACTCATAAACTACATCAACACTTCCATACGCTAACAACATCATTTTCATCAACTCAAGCAACTATATTAAAATTACATTATGTTCTAAATCAGTCCACAACAATTACGACTTCCATTTGAGTCATCAAACCTTCATTTTCATCACATAATCTACAACAATCAACAACCAAAATACTATATAAAATGAGTTCATTATATTCTACCAAAAACAGCCCCTACACGGCCAAGTTTCAATCTACATAATTCCATGAATCCCATTCATTTCTACATGCCAAACATATGCAAACCATCCATAACAACATCAACCAAACATTAAATAGAATTTGTTCATCATACCTTCACCAACAACATGTACACGGCTACACTCAACATACCATATTTTCATGAACTTCACTCATTCCTACACTTCACAACATGCACAAACACCTATAAAACATGTAGAGAAGATCAAACCTCATCTTTTCTCATCCACCTTCTCCACTCGGCTAAGCCGCACATGGCATCAACGAACGATTTTCTCGCTCCAAAACTACTCCACGTCGACGAGGGCCTTCCAATTAGTAGAGAAACAAGGAGAAAAAAATTTCCAAGATCAAAATTGAGGGGTTTGGTTTCGGCAAATACTTGGCCGTTCGTCGTTCTTTTTTTTTTATCTCCATTTTTTTCTTGAACTTTTGTAAGCACAAATGATGAGTTGCCTTGTATTATTACCACACACACACATATATATAATAAAAGGGGGCACATGGCCGGTCATGTGCCCCTATTTTCCCTCCAATTTTTCTCCAATTTTCTCAACTTTTCTAGAGTTTTCTTTAAGTCATCAAAGATGACTAAGTCTTGCATGGTCATGAATTTTGCCCACACATAAATATACATATGGCTCCCACAAGTATATGATGTACACATGTGCATCTTCATGGCTTAAAATAATTGGCCAACCATGGGTGGGACCCACGGCCACTTGGCTTCTCCAAGAAGTCATGAACTAATAACACTTTCCAAATTTCAAGTTCGCCCTTATCATTCCATGCCAATAATAATATTTCATAAGCGGCTTAAAACATTAAAACAAAAACCGGAAAATGGCCTTGCCCTTAACTTGTCGCAACTTTCGAATATCCCGGCCAGACAAAAATGAGGGATATAACGATTGTTATGGTAGCCGAGCATGTTGTCTTTGGTCGTGTGCATGTTATGTGTGTAGAATGATGAGTTGAATTTACTTGGTGTTGTAGTTGTTGTTATTATGGAATATGAGATGAAAATGAAGGTTTGATGACTCAAATTGAAGTTGTAATTAGTTGTGGGCTGATTTAGAACCTAAAGTGATTCGAATATAGTTTCTTGAATTTGTGGAAGTAATGTTGTAAATGTGTGGATTATTGGTGTCATTGATGAATTTAGAAGAGAGAAATGTATTGTTGTTGCTCCTATGGAAATTGGTAATTTCGGGTTCCATGGCATATTGTTTGGATTGTCTTGAATATTTTGTGAATTGTTTGAAGCGTTCTTGAAACTTGTTTGAGTGGTCTCAAGTAGTACTTAAATACGCGAGTACGTAGGTTAGCTTGAAAGTATGAAATTTTTTTGAATATAAA
>NW_026726378.1:0-56080 GCF_029784015.1 Lycium ferocissimum | reverse complement strand
TGTTTTAAGAAATTTTCAAAATGGCAGGCTTTATTACGCGAACGTTTAAGGGTTCGCTCGACTCTGAGGAGAGTCGGGTGCCCATCACACCCTAGTAAGGTCGGGGTGTGACATATTTAGTAGAGGAGAATTATTACCTTATATGTCAAGAAATAATCTTCTTCCACCTTACTTCACTTCGAAGAAAGCCCGGATTCGACAACACAACAAACGAACAACGCGATCGAAGGGCGAAACCCGTACGTTATTGAGAAGAATTATACTTCGAATAAAATGTAGCCTCCAAGGAGCTACAATACACGTTAATTGCTGCCATGGAACACAAAGAAAGACGTTATTGCTACCAAGAATATAGGGTGCTCACTTTTTTTCTTCATGAAATCTCAAAGAAATGGTGCAAGAGATAAGCACAAATTATCCACTTTACACGTGGATTTATTTGGCCCATCCCAACACTTCCCTAACTATTTAACACCTAAGTGGCCACAACTTATTCATCATATCTATATATGATAAAAGACCACCGAGTGTGCTTTATTTAGCAAGGTGTCACGGAATAGTCCACAACCACTTAGCCGCCCATAATTTAATTGATTTCTTCCACTACAATCTCCCGTTTAATAAATTGCAAGAATAATTAATTTCTTTTGATCTCAATCCACCTCAATAAAAATCATTTTTAACACACTTCATATACTCATTATCATAATTATGTAGTAGAACTTTAGTCCCTAGCCTCTTTATACATACACCAAATATTATTCCCAATCACCGTCGTCACACTTGTGAAGTCCTAAATTATTTCGGGACCTTATCTTTGTATTCACCGAGTTCTTGATTTTCATGCTTGAATGTGACTAAATCTTCCGACCTCGAGTAAATTTTCTCATGTTGGACGGTCCAATTTCCTAGTCCAAAATACGGGGTATTATAGCTTAGATCGTATCTCATCCCAATAAATTTCAAACCTCAACAAAACTTATTTTCTTCGATTTGATTAACTTCTAATATTTACAACACATCTGTACCATCACTCTAACCACCTATAAACACAACGGGATAACCTCATTTCTGTTAATAATATCACTTAATTTGCACGCTTTCCAACGCATGAAAACATGGGATGTAACATCCTTCCCCCCTTTAGGAACATTCGTCCTCGAATTTTAAGCTAGTCTTGTATAAGTATACTGGTTATGGTGATCTTATGATGAATCAATTACTCTTCTATCATGCCGTGCCTTTTCTTGCTTAACTTAATACCGTCCTCCACATCACATCAGTTATTATTGAATTTCCAAAGAATGTGGTCATAGTATAGCTACTTCCGTAATTGACTGCAACTTACTATATCCATCTATGTTTGAAGCATAGGTCAAGTCTTTCTTGTCTTGGAGTCGTCTTTCTAGCAATACTGTAGAATAGAAGCTGTCTTTCCCTTGGTTAGGTTTACCATCGCATATTGGTTTCTCTTGTTCTCTCTTCTAATTCTTATAGGTCTACTTCCACTTTTTATTTAGGCCGCATAGCCCGTCAGCCGTACATCCTTCTGAGTTGTCATTTTGATCCTTTGATATGCGCTATCTATAACATTCCCTTCGAATAGTTGAAAAAGAGTTTCTTCCTAGTAGTGACTCTCGGTTGCGATACCCTTGATTCTTCAAAGAATATCCTTTCAAGGGATATAAGTGAGTCACTTTCGATAACCTTACATTGCTCTACCTTGTTCACCCATATTCGGAATCCTCACCTATGTATCACTTTTCGACTTCTCTAAAAGACTTTAACTCGTCACTCTACTTTTTGGCTCTTAATCTCAATCTTTAGAGTTGGTTATCAAGTAAATATGAAGTTACCTCATATAATAACTTTATATTCTGTGCTTTAACTACCATCAGCTGGTATGATTCTGACATATTTTTGATTTGACATGTAAGTTCACCGTCATCAAGAACTGTAGCCTTGTTCGATCGTATCACTTAAACCATTCTATAATTCCCTTAACCCCACTTGTAACACTCTAGGCACATTATCTCGTGTCATTTCTTTATCTTTTATTCAAACTCTTCTATTGCCCCCTTTCTTTCGATTTTGCTCTTAATTTTCCCGTCACACATTGGTTGCAATCTTTATAAGAATATGCGAAGGTGCTCAAATTAGCCCAAGAAATACCTTAGCGTCGTTTCACTAATATTTATGTTTAACCTTGCCTCCTCCTCTCTTATCTTACGACCGGTATGGATAGATCTTTGGTTCAACCACGGCCATGTCCCATTTGCCCCCAAGCTAATTCTATTTCGTAATTTGGCTCAAACCATCTTTTACATCTTTCCTTAATGTGCCTAAAATATCAAAACTGCATTGTTATTACTAAATCCTTACTCTTATCAAGTACTCACTTGGTCTCATTCTTAGCATACGTATATTCGTAGGTTGCATAACTATTCTTGTACAACTTGTATAAATTATATTCAATCTTAGTCATAGTCTTTCCTTTTCCTGGTTCATTCTGCTTTATATATCTCGTCCGTACTAAAATTCGCTCGTAGCCTATCTTGTCATATTCCTTTCCCTTCCTTTATTCACCCTTAGATTTTTTCATTTCCTACTATGGGAGATTTTCTATCCCTTCTCCTTTGTTATTTATAAGTCGCAATATCATTAGCGAACAATTCTATTGCCAACATCTTAGCTCTAATCCGGATAGCATTGCTATCCTTTATAATATTTCTTAAGTTACTCGTTACCATTCTCTTATCGTACTCTTTCTTTTTATAAGCACCCACTTTCTAGCATCATATCATTCAAGATCTTTACAAAATAATTCTCAGCACTGTCTCAAATACCCTCCTGGCTTCTATCCATTTATTGCTGGCTTTCAGATCTTACTAACCTATTTCAACAAGGGACCTCACTTGAAGCTCAAGCATCCATGTCAAATATGTTGCAGTGTCAATTGTCTCCATCTTACACTTACACTTCTCGCACCCGCTTCCCCATTATTCGTTTATATTCTGCTCCATGTCTCTCATTCTAATCTCAAATTCATCTGATCCTTTTTCCAATTTACTTGGCATACTATACTATATTCATGTCTTTCTTTAAAATTTATAACTTTGATTATCTACGTACAAAACCTTAACCAAATCACGAAGCGACGAGAACCTTTCTATATATAGTATAAAATCTAATCTGGTAATCTGTACTCGAGTAATGCGATCAATGTTGTCACACCCTAATTTCCGACAGGGTGTGATGGGCACCCGACCCTTACTTAAGGTCGAGCGAACCCGCTGACTCACGTAATACTCACAACCACACTGGGCCCGCAAAACATGACATAAGTAGAAAATGAAATTTTGTTTTTCAGAAAACAAACATGCCTTTCATCTTTGTCATACCAAACAAAACTAGCCTAGTATGAAATCAAACATAACAAATGCAGAATATGGCGTAATGATACATCGCTTACATAGCCGCTTTACAACCGACATCTCATACACACGACACGTCGCAAAGTCTCTACCATAACTTCGGATACCATACAAAAGCACCCTGACTCGGCAGCATCCGGAGGAAGTGGAGCTCGCCAATCCAGCTGGAACATCTTCCGCGAACATCATCTATTCATCTCGCGGGTACACAACGCGGCATGAAACGCAGCCCCCGAAGAAAGCGGGTCGATGGAATATGTCCGAGCATGTAAAGCATGGCATACGAAAACGAGGTCATAACCAAAGTAAGGAGTGCAAAAATGAGCATAAAAATCCGAGAATACCAAAGGGCTTGCACAAAGTACGAATCATACATAGGCGGTACAGAAGACAAATATAACCATCAGAATGCCAAAACGCTTAGCTTTCTTTTGTAAAACGTTTCTGTCTCATATATATGGAAAATAGAACAAATCATATAAGCTGACAGTAACCGACTGATCATAATCCAGACTGTCAAAATCACATATACACATACCGCGGTCAAGTACCCAGCGGCCAATGTCACATATACACATACCGCGGTCAAGTACCCAGCGGCCATTGTCACATATACACATACCGCGGTCAAGTACCCAGCGGTCAATATCACACATACCGCAGTCAAGTATCCAGCCAAATATCATACATACCGCGGTCAATATCACACATACCGCGATCAAGTATCCAGCGGTCAATATCACACATTCCGCGATCAAGTATCCAGCGGTCAATATCACACATACCGCGGTCAAGTATCCAACGGCAATATCACGTAGTGCGTACGATCACACAACCGGCCTGGGACTCGGCGAAAGACATACAACAAAATACACAAGCAGAATCGTGGAAAACCATATGCAATGCAAAACATTTACACGGACCCAATAGATAATCAAAACAAACTCGTTATTTCAAAGCTAATCAATAGTCAAATCGGTTTTCTTCCGAATATCACTCGGGAACATATCAAACCAAACTTCAGAAACCAAGATTACGTATCAAAATCATATGCATAGAAATCCTCATTTTAGACTTAACAGATAAGTATATAATCAGATTCGGGGGTCGGAAAAATAGTAATATCAAATTCTTTCAAAAGCCATCAGAACCATATAGAAGGAAGTCGCGGGACCCACGGACAAGCGCCAACCCGATCCGGGCCCTCTGCCACGACCCAGCCCCGTAGGCCGTGACTAGCGCCCAACCAGGGCACCCGTACGTACCAAAAGCCCAAAAGTAGTAACTCATGTATCTAGAAAAATTTGGGCAGAATTTCCTCTGTTTTTCTTACTAACCAAAAAAATTAACTCGCACGCGAGAAAATACCAACAAGGGCCCTACGGAGCCAACATATTCACATACACATATATAGGCGAGCGGCAAGGCCGTGGCGGGAAACCTCCCGAACATATCACATATACATACACGTACGGACATAGCCATAACCCACATACATGTCGCGTGCCTCTAACATACATAACGAGAATCGAAGACGGGACGGGGGCCCGCCGTACCCAAATAAGCACATGTACAGAATGTATGACAGCAGAAGTATATACCAAAAGTACAAGCTCCGGATCAAGGGGAGCGACTCCAATCAGCAGAACAGATAGCCTACGCTGGTGGCGTATCACGCGGTGCGTCTGTACCTGCGGGCATGTGGCGCAGCCCCCGAAGAACAGGGGGTCAATACGGAAGTGTACCGAGTATGTAAAGCAGAAAAGTAACAAGTATAATCATAATCAGAGACATGAGTACAGAATATGACGGACGAAGCTGTGGTTAGAATCTGAAGTACAAAAGATAATATCTTGTCCGAGACCTCAAAATCATAATGCATATCAGATCATATGATGTCATGCAAACATGTAACGTGTCCCGGCCCTCTGATAAGGGACTCGGTAATATGGAATCATATCTGTCAAAATCATATATCATGTATACATAACGTGTCCCGGCCCTCTACTGCGGGTCTCGGTGAATAATAATCATGAGCCGTCCTGGCCACCATCCCCGTATCATCATATCATAATCATACAAATAACGTGTCCCGGCCCGCAAGTACGAGGGACTCGGTAAATGATGCAAAGAAGTGCGCACGAGAATATGTCCTGGCCCGGGCTCAGTGAAAAGACATATCATAGCTCGCACGAACAGAGAAATGCAGAAACATATGCATACAAGTCCAGACTTAATAGACAAATCAACAATAAGTCATAATTCGTACCTTTCGAATGTCGTGACGGATTATGTCAAAACAGAATTTTGAGATTGTTCATACGGAGCAAATGTATCATAGGGCTCACGGAATATTCAGAATGATCGTTCTTTAACAAATGGAACAATTCAAATGACATATCACTACAAAGAAATCGGACAACGATCATAGTATATATGTAGGCCCTTTTTGGGGATGGCACGATTACTTATATCGAATCATGTCTCTGGGATCATAACACATATCATGATATTATAGATTCGCCGTATTTATCATTTGACAACGGTACAATGATCACAAGATTCCTTTAAGCATTTTGTGTAGACATAAATCAACTAAAACCATAGTAAGGGGTCTCGGATTCTATGGGCCCACCTCGGGTGAATCGAGGTGGTGAACTCAAATTATGGATCATAAGCCTCATGGAGTCATTCATGAGAGTTTTGAGACAATCCGAGTCTATCTGCGAAGGTTGCATACATACAAGTCACTTTGATGACAATTTGTAAGAAAACTAGTTCAATCTTACTGAAAGAAATGGAGCAAATTTCAATCTCGAATTCCTAAGAATAGGATCGTATCTAAGGCTCGCGTCCGAGCCTATTATGTTTAGAACATACCAAAGAATAGAAGGGAAGACTTTACATACCTTCCTTGCTCCTTTACGCTTGCTAAAACTCCAATCTCGTTTCGTCAAAATGCAAAATGGTCACCTATACCAGTTACTATTCATGAGACTTGGAATTCAAATCTTGGGTTAATAGTTGTCTACCGAAATTTCGACGCACCTCCCCTATAAATATGACACCCCGAGAATCTATCTCGGCTCACATGTCAATAACAACAATCCCAACAACAACAACAACACCAATAACCGCTACAAAACACATATTAACATAAGTAATCTTTCTTTCTACATAATACATCATCTTCCGTTCTCACTTCACACTTTCAATCCAATATCGACGTTTTCATATTTATTTACTAATTCAAGGCCATTCAAATACGCTTCGATACACTTCATTATTCTACAAAGTATACCAAATTTCCATCAAACCATACTCCATCCCAACTTCTACAATGCAACCAAAAACTACCAAACTACATTATTTTCCTCCCAAACTCATTAACAATAACCATGATTCGCATTTAAACCTTACTTCCATATTTATACAAAAATCATATAAAATTCACATAATTCGCCATAACAACATACAACCATTTTCGATGCCGACTCGATTCATTAAACCTCTATTTACATCACAAAGGTTACAACGACTTAACTAAACAAACTTCACCTCACCCTTCACCTACACTACACGGCCACACACACACACTTCACACACATGCACCCACGGTTACACTTCAACATTCACAACTCAACCAAAGTCATCAAACTCCTATTTCCAACATAGAATACACAACAATTACAACTAGAATATAACATAAAAATTCAACTAGTCTTGGTTACATAACACATGCAAGCACACGGCCATATCATGAAATTTCCATATTTTTATAAATTCTATCTAATTCTCCATACTACAACACAAACAAATCTTCCATAACATGTAAAGAGCATGAAATCCTTACCTTCTCTTCCAACTTTCACTCGCCACAAACGTCGCTTTCTCGCCAAACTAATTATATCAACTTGGAGAGCACCTTGAGATTACTATGAATACAAGAAGAACAAGATTCATGGATCAAAGTTGATGGACTTGGAAATTCTTTTTTTCTCTTCTTTTCTTGTTATGGCCGACGGCCTCTTGGCTGTTTTGCTCTCTTTTTTTTTTTTTGATTTCTTGAATAGTCTAGAATGAACCATAGTCCCTCTTATTAATTAATTTGCCACATGATTTAATTAATCATGGGCTTGGACCCTTAATTGGACCATGGCCGGCCACCCTTCAAGGTTGGGCCTCAAATTTTCATTTTTTTTTTTAGCCCAATTCATTATAATTCTTGTTTTGTAATTCCCGAAATAAATTTTCGAAATTCCAATTTTGCTCTTAGGCCTTCTCCGGCGTTTACGCGTCCATGTTCCCATAAGTAACAACATATGCACCAATTGGAGTCAAAATATGACCTTATTCTTACAAGTCGCAATTATTTCCAAATTCTCCAAATATGCTAAAACACGGGATATAACATCCTCCCCCCTTTAAAACATTCGTCCTCGAATGTTAAATCAACCTCGTGGTGAACCATGATAAGTCGGGGAGGTCCTCTTACCAACTACCTACTTGCACTTGATCGAAGTACTTGCAAGGGCCTTCCTTTTCCAACTCCCTCTATCATTCTTCGATATCACCGTATTAGGGCTGTTCGTATCATCTTAGGTCGGATTTACGGCGGACAGAATCTTGATCAGAACCAGAAGATCAGAAATATGTCAGACAGAGTCATGTCCGGAATCAGAAGTACAAAAGTACGACAGACAGAAGCATAATCCGACGTGATCTTAAGCAGATTCAAAATCGGAGTCAGACGTACAGAAGCATATCAGACGGATCCATAACCAGAGTCAGACTTACCGAACCATGTTGGGTAAATCCGTAGTCGAAATCGACGCGCATAAAAGTATATCAGACAGATCTGTAATCGAAATCAGACGTATAGAGATTTATCGGACAGAGCTAAAATCAGAGTCAAACGTACCGAGGTATATCGGACAGAATTATAAGCGAAATCGGACGTACAGAGGTATATTAGACAGAAACGTGATCAGATTCAGAAGCACAGAGGTATAGTAGACAGAGCTTCATCAAAAGCAGGGGCGCAGAGATATGGCATACGGAATCGCGATCAGAGTCAACTACCTTTACTATACTTCAGAGACTTACGGAAATTTCCTTATCACGTTAAGATTCTTTGCCATTCTACTTACAAACGTTCCAATCGCTATTCAAATTTACTTTGGTTCCAAAGCGATATTACACCTTTTTCCTTACTTTTACTGACACCCAGAAGGAAGAAATCACATAATACAATAGAGTAGATCAATCAATGCTCATACTTTTCAAGGAAGGATTAATAATATACCTGGGTCCGCGTTTGGTGACGCTCACAGGTCTGCCGAGGCTGGTCAAAACACACGCGGTTTGAAGGACCGCTAGAAGCGTGAACTCCGCCGCGACCTCTCGCCGCGACTGCTGGGTGCGGACATCTCGCCCGTGGGGCGCGTTTAGCTCTTTGAAGGAGAAAATGAGTCGGTGGCCCCGAGTAGGGCTGTCTTTGAACTTTGAACCGCCTGTGCGAACTCCCTCATAATGTGGCCACGACGGCCGCACGCGCGAGCACCGGTGGCGAGACGACACTCTCCGGTTGACGTACGCACGATGGGGACAACGAGGGCATAGATAGCCTCGTGCGACCAAGACTTCTGCTGCTGTTGCGAATCCAAGGCCCTAGAACTCGGGCACACTCCCCGAGACAGAACGCTGCATCATCGAAACTGTCTGTGGCGGTGTGTTCCCCGGCTGTCGGAGGAGGGACCTACCGGACTGGCTGGCGAAGGCCATCCGCCTCGAAAATCTCCCGAAATAGCCCGGCGACACGCGCCGCTTTTGGGCCGCCTTGTCATAATCTCTACCAGTGCCCGGTATTCCTTATGCCCGGTCCTCTGCCCTGACCAGGCATAGGCTGTCGCAAGGGCGATGTCCACTTCCACCGATCGCGGCCACCGCTATCGCCATGCAACGGTCAACCAAATAGCGTCCAATCCCATCACGTATCGATGCGTTAATCCTCCATATCGGCTACGATGGTGGGTGCGTATCGAGCCGGAAGAATCAAACTCCAAATTATACTCGCGAACACTCCGACCCTGCGCTTTCTGCAAAAACGGTCAACTCTCGCCCGCCGCGGCTCCGGTGGTAGAAAGTGGCGGAGGAAGGCGTGGGGTCGTCCCCGTGTGTTTGGGGAAGCATCCTCACCCCCCCCGGATAACCCCCGGGACTCATGCAATTTAGGGGCGACATCTCGTAACTTGTGTGCGACAAGCTCAACAGACTCGGTTTGAACCCGGACCCGGTCTCAATGAGCGCCGCATCCGCCGAAATAAAATCATGGGGGTCCTCGTCAGGCTTAGACCCCGAAAAACTGCGGAGGGCCGCGTGTCGGGGAAATCACGAACTCTCGAGGCTATCACGCACATCCATCGTCATCATCACCTCTCCTCCCGCATCCGCGAGCCGTCCGCCACTATCGTCGTCGGCACCGTACCGCCTCCTCCTCAACGTCTGTCCTCCGCCCGGGCCGGGAGCGGCGCCGGGCTGGCGAGGGGCCTGCTCCGCCTCTCGTCGGTGGCGGGGTGGCTGAACCCTCCGGCCCAGGCACAATGCGGGCGTGGCCGCGGGTACGAGCCTAGTAACTCTGCTGGGCTCGGCTGGTCCCCTCTTTGTCTGCGCGGGCCTTTGCTTGCCCATGCAGGCGGCCGTGCGCCTTCTTCGGAGGCGGCATCGGCGAAAACATAACATTTCGTCGGGGAAAACATCCCCGATAACACGGCTACTAACGCACGATCTAAGATCCAAAGAAAGGGTAACATAACATCCTAGATGTCTGGCAGCCTCTGTCTATAGATGTGGTGCACGACACACCGATAAACGAGGACTGCTGTAGACACGGCCTGCGGACATTCCGAGGGCGACCGCTCGATACCACTTTTGTCACGACCCGAGCCCGTGGGCCGTGACTAGCGCCCAACCAGGGCACCCGTACGTACCAAAAGCCCAAAAGTAGTAACTCATGTATCTAGAAAAATTTGGGCAGAATTTCCTCTGTTTTTCTTACTAACCAAAATTAACCTGCACGCAGAAAATACCAACAAGTGGCCCTACGCGCAGCCAACATATTCACATACACATATATAGGCGAGCGACGGGGGCGCGTGGCGGGGAAACCTCCCCGAACATATCAAATATACATACAACGTACGGACATAGCCATAACCCACATACATGTGCACAGGGCCTCTTAACATACATAACGAGAATCGAGAAGACGGGACGGGCCCCGCCGTACCCAAATAAGCACATACGGAATGTATGACGTGATATATATGCAAAAGTACAAGCTCCGGATCAAGGGGGAGCGACTCCAATCGACGAAAGCGGATAGCCTACGGCTGGTGGCGTATCACGCGGTGCGTACGTGCACACGGGCATGTGGCGCGACCCCCGAAGAAACAGGGGGTCGATGCGAAGTGTACCGAGTATGTAAAGCGGAAAAGTAACAAGTATAATCATAATCGGAGACATGAGTACGAATATGACGGACGAAGGTTTGTGGTTAGAATCGAAGTACAAAAGATAATATCTTGTCCGAGACCTCAAAATAATAATGCATATCGGATCATATGACGTCATGCAAACATGTAACGTGTCCCGGCCTACGATAAGGGACTCGGTAATATGGAATCATATCTCCGTCAAAATCATATATCATGTATACATAACGTGTCCCGCCCTGCTACCGCGTGTCTCGGTGAATAATAATCATGAGCCGTCCCGGCCACCATCCCCGTATCATCATATCATAATCATACAAATAACGTGTCCCGGCCCGCAAGTACGAGGGACTCGGTGAATGATGCAAAAGTGCGCACGAGAACATGTCACGGCCGGGCTCGGTGAAAGACATATCATAGCTCGCACGAACGAGAAAATGCGGAAACATATGCATACAAGTCCGGACTTAATAGACAAATCAACAATAAGTCATAATTCGTACCTTTCGAATGTCGTGACGGATTATGTCAAAACGAATTTTGAGATTGTTCATACGAGCAAATGTATCATAGGGCTCACGGAATATTCGAATGATCGTTCTTTAACAAATGGAACAATTCAAAATGACATATCACTACAAAGAAATCGACAACGATCATAGTATATATGTAGGCCCTTTTTGGGGATGGCACGATTACTTATATCGAATCATGTCTCTGTGATCGTAACACATATCATGATATTATAGATTCGTCGTATTTATCATTTGACAACGGTACAATGATCACAAGATTCCTTTAAGCATTTTGTGTAGACATAAATCAACTAAAACCATAGTAAGGGGTCTCGGATTCTATGGGCCCACCTCGGTGAATCGAGGTAGTGAACTCAAATTATGGATCATAAGCCTCATGGAGTCATTCATGAGAGTTTTTGAGACAATCCGAGTCTATCTCTGCGGTTGCATACATACAAGTCACTTTGATGACAATTTGTAAGAAAACTAGTTCAATCTTCTTTTGAAAGAAATGGAGCAAATTTCAATCTCGAATTCCTAAGAATAGGATCGTATCTAAGGCTCGCGTCCGAGCCTATTATGTTTAGAACATGCCAAAAGAATAGAAGGAAGACTTTACATACCTTCCTTGCTCCTTTACGCTTCCTAAAACTCCAATCTCGTTTCGTCAAAATGTTTGCGCAAATGGTCACCTACACCAGTTACTATTCATGAGACTTGGAATTCAAATCTTGGGTTAATAGTTGTCTACCGAAATTTCGGCAGCACCTCCCCTATAAATATGACACCCCGAGAATCTATCTCGGCTCACATGTCAATAACAACAATCCCAACAACAACAACAACAACACCAATAACCGCTACAAAACACATATTAACATAAGTAATCTTTCTTTCTACATAATACATCATCTTCCGTTCTCACTTCACACTTTCAATCCAATATCGACGTTTTCATATTTATTTACTAATTCAAGGCCATTCAAATACGCTTCGGATACACTTCTCATTATTCTACAAAGTATACCAAATTTCCATCAAACCATACTCCATCCCAACTTCTACAATGCAACCAAAAACTACCAAACTACATTATTTTCCTCCCAAACTCATTAACAATAACCATGAATCGCATTTAAACCTTACTATCCATATTTATACAAAAATCATATAAAATTCACATAATTCGCCATAACAACATACAACCATTTTCGATGCCGACTGACCATTAAACCTCTATTTACATCACAAAGGTTACAACGACTTAACTAAACAAACTTCACCTCACCCTTCACCTACACTACACGGCCACACACACACACTTCACACACATGCACCCACGGTTACACTTCAACATTCACAACTCAACCAAAGTCATCAAACTCCCATTTCCAACATAGAATACACAACAATTACAACTAGAATATAACATAAAAATTCAAAATAGTCTTGGCTACATACTACACATGCAAGCACACGGCCATATCATGAAATTTCCATATTTTTATAAATTCTATCTAATTCTCCATACTACAACACAAACAAATCTTCCATAATATGTAAAGAGCATGAAATCCTTACCTTCTCTTCCAACTTTCACTCCTCGCCACAAACGTCGCTTTCTCGCCAAACTAATTATATCAACTTGAGAGCACCTTGAGATTACTATGAATACAAGAAGAACAAGATTCATGGATCAAAGTTGATGGACTTGGAAATTCTTTTTTCTCTTCTTTTCTTGTTATGGCCGACGGCCTCTGGTCGTTTTGCTCTCTTTTTTTTTTTTTGATTTCTTGAATAGTCTAGAATGAACCATAGTCCCTCTTATTAATTAATTTGCCACATGATTTAATTAATCATGGGCTTGGACCCTTAATTGGACCATGGCCGGCCACCCTTCAAGGTTGGGCCTCAAATTTTCATTTTTTTTTTTGAGCCCAATTCATTATAATTCTTGTTTTGTAATTCCCGAAATAAATTTTCGAAATTCCAATTTTGCTCTTAGGCCTTCTCCGGCGTTTACGCGTCCATGTTCCCATAAGTAACAACATATGTGTCACACCCCAACCTTCGTCAGGGTGTGACGGGCACCCGACTCTCATCAGAGTCAAGCGAACCCTTAAACGTCAACTCAATTTTTTTTTTTTTTAAAACAAGAATTGAAAGTTGTAAATGAAATACCAAAATCGACACGTGGCTCAAGGCATCTCAAACATGATATATATATACATACGACATAAAACAAGGCGAGCCAAAAGGCCTCTCCGCCATTTTTACGTACAACAAAATAGTGGCCGACAAGGCCAAACAAGAACCACAACTCCCACGCTGTTCGCGTACTTCTAAAGAGTATGACCCAATATATAAAGCTATACCAAAACAGAAGCGGTCTCGGAGCAAATGGAGTCGGCCGACTCCTGACTCCTGCTATCTCCCTCTAAGAAGGGTCCCCCCGGTCGCGTCCTCGAACTCACGGTACATGAAACGCAGCCCCGAAGAGGGGGTCGTCGAATATACCGAATATGTAAAGCGAATATGTAAAGCATCACCGAAGCAAGAAATAGAAGAGTTCAACATACAACCCAATAGATTACATCGCTAAGAGAAGACATAAGTAGATGTAAGCAAGTTTAGATTACCGACATGAACTAAATATTTAAATAAAATAGTCCTTCAGAACATTTCCGGCCTAATAATAATAACATAATAGTAATAATAATAACAATATCACAATAATAATAGTAATCCCCTTCGGGTGTGCCGCTTCCGACTACGTCTATCCCCGGCCCCTAATGCCCCCGGGCAAAATAATGGCCCCTTTCTCGGCATGTCGGTCCAACATACGTCTATCCAAGGCCCCATCGGACATGCCGGCCCCGACATAATCCTAGATAGCCCTTCGGGCATTGTCACTTCCGCATAATACGAAGCTACCCCGGCCCCATCGGCATGCCACTCGCGACATAATACTAATCCTAGCCCCTTCGGGTGGTTTAATAATAATAGTAAGAATAATAAAATAACCCCTTCGGAGTGGTTTTGAAAATTTTAATAAAATATCACACTCCCTTCGGAGTGGTTTTGAAAAGTTTTATAAAATATCACACTCCCTTCGGAGTGGTTTTGAAAAGTTTTTAAAATATCACACTCCTAGGACAATAGCCCAAAAATTTTGAAAAGTTTTATAAAATATCAAGTCTTAATAGAGTCAATTTATGGGACAGTTTCAAGCAATTCATAATATACATTCCCAGAGTAGTTTGGATTCGGACGTTTGAGCATTTTTCCAACAAGATATAGATTTTATTCAATCGCACCAATGAATAGTGCTCAACTTTAGGTCGGATTTCGATGAGATAGGATAACCCAAAGGCTCAAATTCAAGCCTAGTATACCTAGACATGCCAAACGAAGGAGAAATAGAAGCTTTACATACCTCACGGGTGCCTTATGCTCGCCGAGCTCAATTCCCGTTTCGTCCCGGAATCCGCAAATGGTCACCTTTACCAAATACTATTCATGAGAGTTAGCATTCCAATAATGAGTTCATACTTGACTACCGAAATTTCGGCAAAAGATTTCCCCTATAAATATAGCATCCCCGAGATTCAACTCGGCTCGAATAACAACAACCAACCCAACAACAACATCAACAACATCAATAATCGCTACAAAGCACATATGAACACAAATAGTCTTTCTTTCTATATAATACATCGACTTCCATTCTAACTTCATACTTCTCATCCAATATCGACGTTTTCATATTCATTCTCTAATTCGAGGCCATTCAAATACGACTCAAGGACATTTCACATTATTCTACAAAATATACAAAATTTCCATCAAACCATAATTCATCCGAAACTTCCAATTTTCAACATGAATTTTCATAGCACATTTTTGGCTTCCAACTTCATTAACAACAATCATGATTTGCATCTCAATGACTTCATTCTTATATTTACATAAGTTACTACAACGTTGCATATTTTCCTACAACAACCTTACGTCATATTTTTCATAACAACAAGAACCATTAACCTTCCATTCACTTCACAAAGCCATAACAACACAATTAACATACTAAATGAAATTTAATTCACTTCCTTCACACTTCATGGCACACGGCCAAACACCCTCTACACACACACACGCCATGCACACACTCACCACTATTCCATAATTCTCATCCAATTCCTATCATCATAACATATAAATTTATTCCATAACTTAAAAACATAGAATTCTTACCTTTTCTTGAAATTTCAACTTTCCGCAAACGGAGTTCTTTCTCCAAACCAATTATACTACGTCGAAGAGCGCCTTGAACTTGTTAAGAATTCAAGAAGAACAAGATTTTTGGTTAAAGCTAGGCTCCAAAATTTTTTTTTCTCTTCTCTTTTTTTCTCCTTGGAGCCGAGAGCTCTTTCTTCTTTTTTCTTGATTTTTCTTTTTTTTTTTGAAGTTTCTACACATAATGGTCCCTTATATATATATTATCCCATGGATAATTAATAAAATCCATGGGCTTGGGCTAGCTTATGGCCGGCCACCCTCTCAAATTCCTAGTTTTCTTATTTTTTTTTTAATTGCCCAATTATTCCATGAATCTTATTTTGCAAATTCATGAAACAAATTTCCAAAATTCCAATTTTGCCCTTAGCCTTGCTCGATATCCCCGCACACATACTTCCATAAGCAACATTCACATATAAAAAAAAAAAATATCCAAACATGGCCTTATTCCTTATAAATCAGGTTATTTCCAAATTTTCAAATACGCAAAAATGCCGGATGTAACATCCTCCCCCTTTAAACATTCGTCCTCGAATGTTAAATTAGCCTTATAGGTCTTACAAGTAATTTGGGGAAGGTTCTTTAAGTAGACAAGACGTATAAATCATCCATCGATTAAAACAATCAACTACGAATTTAAATTACCCGGCGTGGTGCATCCGCGGTGCCTCGGACCTCGGTCTCCACCCAGTGCATAGATGCGATGTGGTCCCGCACCGGAACTAGGTGCTCTACCTCCGCCCCTACCCTACCGTGTGGAAGTCCGAGGTCCCGTCTCGGGGGCTCTTACCGGCGGTGACGACGCTCGCTACCGACCTCCCGTGAGCATGGCCCACTCCCTCGTGGACACTCTCTAGCATAGTGCGTCGGATCACCACAAGTATAACACACACCCCGTCGGCATTGTCCCACATGGCGTCTCCCACAAGTCGCATCGAGGAGGGGCCATCGCCTCGCCCCGACCATGCCCTCGCCGTCGAGAACCCGACGCATAAGTAGATTTTGTCCTTGCCGAGGAAAGTCTCTCTACCCCGCCGAGGTCCACGAAATTGCGAAGGTGCACTATACTCGGGGTCCGCTCTCTCGCCGGTGGAACCTTTACCCCGACCTTTCTCCGTCCCGGCCCTCTTGGGCCGGGCCGCCACCCCGCCCCCTCGAAGTAGCTTCCGTTGGCGCTTGCGATCCTCTCGCCCCCCCGTGCATAAGCTTGGATGCGAGCTATATCTATACCCGGCCGCATTGCCACCGGCATACAAATCTCCCCGCAACTCCGATTCCAATCCCATTACATACCGGTGAACTCTATCCTCCATGTCCCCGCACAATAGTAGGGGCATATCTCGCTAAAGGAGTCGAACTCCACACTATACTCTCTCACCGTCATACCACCCCGTCGCAAATTAAGGAATCTATCAACCTTGCTCGTCTCAACTCGGGTGGCATATAATGACGCAAAAAGGCGTCCGAGAATTCTCGCCACGTCGGCGGAAGGCGGGCGTCACTACCCTCTCGACAATCTCCATGATCGGTACCGCTAATTGCTATGCCCCGTAACCTATAAGGCAGGGCTAGCTCACCGTACTCCGTAGCCGACGCCTTCATTATATTCAAGGTACGTCGCATACCATCTATAAACTCCCGAGGATCGCATTGGGTCCGTGCCCTTAAACTCGGGGGACTTAATGTAAGAAAATCCCGTGCTCGCACCAGCACCCACGGATACTCGTAACTCCTACTCGTTGTCCCCCTGAGTAGCAAGCATCTGAGTCAACAAACGTATGGCATCTTTCATTTCGCTGATCTCCTGACGCTGGGCATCTGACTGAGAGACTGGAGATACCGGTGCTGGGACTGGAGCTGGGGCTGGATCAGGTGCCTCTCCGCCTCCTCCGAGACGGGGAGCGGGGGGACCCGGGTCGGACGCGTATTCCGCATAAGTCCGAGCTCTAGAGACCCGGGGGCTTGGCAATCGCCTCATCCACGGCCGCCTTGCCCTTCGGGTCGCCGTCGCTTTACCTTTCTTAGGCGCATTACCGAAAGCACACAAGATCATTAAATTAGGGACTTTATGTACAACACCGCTCTATACGCACGATCTACACCATGAAAGAAAGAATGACACCCTATTAATGTCTCGTAGCTTCCTCGTTTATAGACGTGGTGCACAACACACCGATAAACAAGACTCTACTAGACACACCGGCGAACATGCCGAGGACTGACCCGCTCTGATACCACTTTGTCACACCCCAACCTTCGTCAGGGTGTGACGGGCACCCGACTCTCATCAGAGTCAAGCGAACCCTTAAACGTCAACTCAATTTTTTTTTTTTAAAACAAGAATTGAAAGTTGTAAATGAAATACCAAAAACGACACGTGGCTCAAGGCATCTCAAAACATGATATATATATACATACGATATAAAACAAGGCGAGCCAAAAGGCCTCCTCGCCCTTTTGTACAACAAAATAGTGGCCGACAAGGCCAAACAAGAACCACAACCCCCACGCCGTTCGCGTACTTCTAAAGAGTATAACTCCGCAATATATATATATAAAGCTATACCAAAACGTGGACGCTCTCCGGAGCAATGGAGTCGTCCGACTCCCGGCTATTCCCCTAACAGCCGGATCCCCCCCGGTCGCGTCCCCCGAACCTCGCGGGCATGAAACGCAGCCCCGAAGAAAGGGGGGTCGCACGGAATATGTACCTAATATGTAAAGCATCAAAAGGAATAGAGAGTAACCACCGCGCAAGTTTAGAGGGAAGAAATCACATACAACCCAATACCCGCAAGTTTAGATTACATAAAGATGTACAGTCGCAAATGTTTAAATAAATGATCGAACCAACTAACAATAATAATAACAATAATGTAATAACAATAGCAATATCAATAATAGTAGACTAGTAATCGCCTTCGGGTGTGCGCTTCCGGCAAAAATAATAACATCAACAATAATAGCCCCCGCGACATGCCGGTCCGAATAAAATAATGGCCCCGCCGGGCATTCGGTCCAACATAATAATGAAGATACGGCCCCGGGACATGCGGCCCCGACATAATCCTAGCCCTTCGGCATTGTCACTCGCGGCAACGGCTAAGGATAGCCCCTTCGGCATGGTTTTAACCGCGACATAATACTAATCCGCAGTTCCGCGGAGTGGTAATAATAATAGTAGTAATAATAATAAAATCACACCCCCGTGAGTGGTTTTGGAAAATTTTATAATAATATCACACCCCTTCGAAGTGGTTTTGAAAAGTTTTTAAAATATCACACTCGTTCAAGTGGTTTTGAAAAGTTTTAAAAATATCACACTCCCTTCGGAGTGGTTTTGAAAAGTTTTATAAAATATCACTTCGGAGTGGTTTTGAGAGTCAAAATTTTATGGACATGTTAGCGAACCTCAAGACATCATTCGATTACATTCCCCGATTGGAGTTACGGCACGTTTAGACATTTTTCCAACAAGATATAAGATATTTAGTTCAATCGCACCGACTGAATGAATGGTGTAATCGCTCCATTTCGGTGAATCCGGGAGATAGGATTGACCCCCGAGGCTCAAATTCAAGCCAGACACCTAGATCATGCCAAAAAGGAGATAGATAGGCTTTACATACCTCACGGTGCCTTATGCTCGCTCGAGCTCAATTCCCGTTTCGTCCGGAACCGCAAATGGTCACCTTTACCGCATTACTATTCATGAGAGTTAGCATTTCCAATAATGAGTTCATACTTGACTACCGAAATTTCGGCAGCATTTCCCCTATAAATATAGCATCCCGAGATTCAACTCGACTCGAATAACAACAACCAACCCAACAACAACATCAACAACATCAATGATCGCTACAAAGCACATATGAACACAAATAGTCTTTCTTTCTATATAATACATCGACTTCCATTCTAACTTCATACTTCTCATCCAATATCGACGTTTTCATATTCATTCTCTAATTCGAGGCCATTCAAATACGACTCAAGGACATTTCACATTATTCTACAAAATATACAAAATTTCCATCAAACCATAATTCATCCGAAACTTCCAATTTTCAATCATGAATTTTCATAGCACATTTTTGGCTTCCAACTTCATTAACAACAATCATGATTTGCATCTCAATGACTTCATTCTTATATTTACATAAGTTACTTCAACGTTGCATATTTTCCTACAACAACCTTACGTCATATTTTTCATAACAACAAGAACCATTAACCTTCCATTCACTTCACAAAGCCATAACAACACAATTAACATACTAAATGAAATTTAATTCACTTCCCTTCACACTTCATGGCACACGGCCAAACACCCCCTCTACACACACACGCCATGCACACACTCACCACTATTCCATAATTCTCATCCAATTCCTATCATCATAACATATAAATTTATTCCATAACTTAAAAACATAGAATTCTTACCTTTTCTTGAAATTTCAACTTTCCGCAAACGGAGTTCTTTCTCCAAACCAATTATACTACGTCGAAGAGCGCCTTGAACTTGTTAAGAATTCAAGAAGGACAAGATTTTTGGATCAAAGATTGAGGCTCCAAGAATTTTTTTTCTCTCTTCTTTTTTTTCTCTCTAGCCGAGAGCCTCTCTTCTTTTGTTCTTGATTTCTCTTTCTTTTTCTTGAAGTTTCTAAGGATAGCCATGCTTATATATATGGCATGCAAAATTTAATAAACTCATGGGTTTGGGCCACTAGTTGGCCGGCCACCCTTCCAAATTGGGCCTAAATTTCTTATTTTTTTTTTAGCCCAATTAGCTAGGAATCTTATTTTGCAAATTCCCGAAACAAATTTCCTAGATTCCAATTTTGCCCTTGCCTTGCTCGATATCCCCCGCACACATACTTCCATAAGCAACATTCACATATTAGAAAGAAATCCAAACATGACCTTATTCCTCATAAATCAAGGTTGTTTCCAAATTTTCAAATACGCAAAAATGCCGGATGTAACAATATGCACCAATTGGAGTCAAAATATGACCTTATTCTTACAAGTCGCAATTATTTCCAAATTCTCCAAATATGCTAAAACACGGGATATAACACCCTCCTATGAAAATCATAGTCCTTATACGTTACAGAATCATTTGCGAACATATCAAAGCCATCCGGTTCTGTCTGTGAAAGTTACGGACGTTCGTAGTTACAAAACTCTTTGAAAACAAAACTTCTTATACAACATTTGAAAACCAATCATACAAAGACATATAAACCATATAAGGATGCCATCATCAAGAAGCAAATAAGCATCGTAAACATGCTCGGACTTTACGAACAGAATTTCCCCCGAAGCTCATAATACGTCATAACTTACTTGCGTCTAGGACATGCCAAAAGGAAAGAAGGGTAAGCTTTACATACCTCGATCGCTTCCTACGCTAATCCAAATTTAAGTCTCAAACCTTCCAAGATCTACAATAAGGTCATTAAGTACCAAACATTAGCCATAAGCACTTAAGAATCCAATCCCAAGCCATCACTTTATTTACGAAATTTGGGCGGCATTTCCCCCATAAGTTCAACAACCCCAGAATTCAACTCGACCAATATTTTCAACAACAATACCAACAACTATATAAGTAACATCAATAATCGATTCAAAACGCATTCTAACATTAATAACCCTTTCGACACAATTCAACAACATTCCATCCACTACATAATGAAACCCAAAACCTCCAAGTTCAAGGAAACAACACAACACATTTTCTTCCTTCCGAATTCATGAACTACATTAATAATCCATTACTTCCATAAATTTAATAAACTATATAAAATTCCATAACAAGCCGCAAACAACTATAACTTCACTTTGAACCATTAAACTTTCATTAGCACCATAGAATCCAATCCACAACAATCCAAACATACTAAATAAATTTAGTTCATTCCTTGTCACAAAACAACCCATACTCACGGCTCAACATCAACATACAAAATTTCATGAATTTCATCCATTTCTACACATTATCCCCTCCGTTTTAATCGTTAAAATTCTAAATACACTCGTTAACAATGAAAAGGAACCGTATTCATACCTTAAGCATGCAGCCCCCACGTTATCACTCTTCTCCTTGGTTGATTTTTAGCTCAAATTGAAGACAACGCGCGTGCAACACTTTTCTCTTCATGGGCTTCGAAATTCGGGGCTCAGATTTTGGTCAAAATTGGTTTTTCTTCTCTCCAAGGTTCTTCTCTCTCTCTTTCCAGAATTTTCTGGGTATTCTTGGTCTGAAAAATGAGAGGAAAGGGCTGAAATTAGACTTAAATAGGCATGGGTCATGGGCCTAACCCGATTGGGCCGGTTTGGGCCCTAGCCCGGACCTTTTTGCCTTAAAACATCCATATCTCCTTATCCCGATGTCACCTATGAGCCCACGACCTATGTTTGGAAAGATAATTCAATTATCTACAACTTTTATCTTTGGTGTTTTTCCAAATTCTAAACTTATAATACCTTTTAAAGCTTACGCCCTCGAAGTCGGATCACCCGAAAACATTACTTAAAAATATTTGTTTGGAGGACTTCCACTTTGATTTGTCTCAAGGGTCCTTCTTGAGTTATGTTTAACTTCACATATGTGATTCGGATAAATTGTTGCATGTCCCAAAAAATCTCGGTGTGTGGACCCCACCTCGGCTTGCGAATAATCGACGTACAAAAATACGAAATATAATGCGTCAACGTGAGTTTAAATTATGAAGCAACAACATGATTGTCAATTTTTGGACTCCAATTTTCTTGGTCATGGCCGAATAGCCTCTTGTTCTTTCTCCATGCTTCTTGAATTTTCTAGGGTGCTAAATGATGAAGATGATTAAATTAGTCATCTTTCTCTACTAATATAATTCACACATGTGGCCCTATGGCCCACACCCACACATGGCCACATATGGCCATTTTCATGAATTATCAAATTTCCAAAATTTCACTTCTAGCCCCAAATTCTCATAAAATGCTCAACTTTCCACAATTCACTTTTAACCCCAAATTTTTCCTTATTCCAAACTTACCCTTAATACTCATTACCAATAAAAGATGAATATGCAACTTGTGCATTAAAGAAAAAATCAACAAAATTGAAAATTAAAAGTCTTGTCCATAACTTGTCGCAACCAACTTAGAATATTCCAACGTACAAAGTACGGGGTATAACAAATGTAGCAACTCATCCAAGGCCACATTCCACTCACTCCAATCAATAGTTAATTAGTACTTGTAGTCGTTCCAATCTCAATTAGGTAGTACCTATATCACGATGATAAGTGTCCAAAGTCCTCTTGTGACATTATCTTTACCCAGACCTACATCATTCGTTTCCTTTAATAAATTTCCAATACATCATTTCCTCCTCAATGCCCTCTTGTCTTTGTCCTTCAAGGATTCCACTATTCCCGAGGTGAAGTCGTATACACGCGATCTTTCCTTTATGCCTTATGCTCTTTTTACCCTTATTGTGCACCACAACCAAACTTCTATCTTACTCAAAATCATATCAAGTTCATCTAAATGCCATCTTATTCTATAACCTTGTCATTGTACTATACCTTCAAGTTCATAACTATATATTTCCCTTTCGTTCCATACTCGTATTCAATTTATTACGTCTATCTCGGGTGCTTCTTTAGAATTCCCTTACCATTTCTCTAGTCTATGTCATCTTTTATTACACGAGGAATCTTATGCTACTTCATATCATTCGGAACACATTACTTCCGCATAATCCTTTTTCTCATTTTTTAAAACGTATTCCGTTCATCCATACTTGTTCTTATCATATTAGTCATTTTCTAGCACCCACTCTACCCCACACAAGCTCATCTTTCTATATTTTCTTTCACGGTCCGTCACTTATAGTACTCGTGTCCTTGGCTATATATGTCATGATCTTTTACTACTGCATAATATCTCGCTCTCTTCTTATTTCCTTCTTCTATACCCTTCTTTTCTTACGCTCGCTATCATTTCCGTTATCATATAACCCTTATTCCAAACTTTCCCTACGAGAACTTGATAAGCCTTCCTTATTCGTTCTATAGCTCGCTTTTTTCGTTTCACACTTGCCCTTATATTCCAGCTACATAGATCACATCATAGCTTTGGCCACTTCCTCACTAGGCTTTACTTATTTTCATAACAATCCTCATTATATTCACATTATATCTTATTCGTAATCAATCCTATAATGTAACACTTCTTAACCCTTTACCCTTTCTGGTCAACTTTATCCTTAATATCTCACAAGCTATCTTATCAATACACTCATATCCGTCATAATTCTTTTCCTCTGCACTCTTGTCTTAATCATACTATTACTTCTTTTATCTATAAACTCATCATAATTCATCCCTGCTTATCAATTCAGTCGGTACCTTAAATAACACCCCATCAAGATTTACCAGCTTTTTCTAAATCATCTCTTAGAATTACAAGCCCTCTCTAAATTCTTTTTACCATATCAATATCGACCTTCTAATTACTATTACCCCCAATTCAGCAATTAACTTCTTTCTCGAGGTCAGCCGTACTCGTAACTTAGTCAAATCCTATCATTACTATTGGTACGACCTTTCAAGTCATATCACAAACCTATATCTCATTCTCTTTTTATTTCTAGGAAAATTTTAGCAGAGTTTCCTCTGTATTTCTTACTATCTCAAAACCTGTACGCAGGAGATACCAACAATGCCTCACAGGGCCATATATATATATATATATATATCATATCACCACCACACAGGGCTCCCAATATCAACAACAGTATGAAAATAATGAACTTACCTTGTATGTCCAACTCAATTACTTTGTTACATTTTTCTGTTTACTTTCCCTTTCAATCTTCAACTTTACATTTCAGTCGTACTTCAATATTTAACCCGACATATATCTTTCGTACCCTTGCTTACTGCGTGCTTTGTAACTTCAATATCGTCGATCCGCCTTACTGTCGATGTTGTTCTTCTGCTGAAATCAAGGGTTAGTATAAGGAATCTCATTTCCTATGGCTTAGCTCTATCGCACGATCTTAGATATGAAAGAAAGGTAACATCCTAAATGTCCTCTTTGGCTCGTTTATAGATATGGAGCACAACATTTGATAAACAAGAATACTAGAATATCATAGACACTCCAAATGATAGCTCATACCACTTTTGTCACGACCCAACCCCGTAGGCCGTGACTAGTGCCCGAGCTGGACATTCGTATACACCTGTTAACTATAATCATCCACAACTAGCATAATAAAAAACTTATATATAGAAAGGCAAGACGTCGTCTCAAAACTGTCGCATATATATACATATCACAACAACCTATCTCCTGAGGAGTTACAGCTTTCAACAGATAATATCACACATAAGCCGGCAAGGCTGTCATGACAAGTGGGAACGCCCCAACTATATACACGCAATAATACACCTTTTTACCACTACGAATGGGAATGTCCCAAAACACAAGTCATACGACGTAATAGTACATCGTACCTATACACAACCCACACATATGTCTACAGACCTCTAAGAGTAACAACAGTATCATATGACGGGACAGGGCCCCGCCGTATCCCTGGATAGACACATATGTACAATAAAAGGATCTGTACCAAAAAGCTAGGCTTCGGAACAAGGGAGCACTCCGAGATAGCTGAATGGATATCCTAAGCTGGCGGATCACCGAAATGAGTGTCTGTACCTGCGGGCATGAAACGCAGCCCCCCGAAGAAAGGGGGTCGATGCGGAATATGTCGAGCATGTAAAACATGAAATATAGTGAACGGGATCATGCGAAATAAGGGGTGTAGAAAACTAGTACAATAACCAGAAAACCACAAGGCTTACCTTTGAACATAAATCATACGTGTCAATATCATACCCAACCCGTTGTAGGACTTAGTGCCATAATTAGATAATCATCACACGTACATATGCATATATAACGTGTCCCGGCCCTCTGGTGAGGGACTCGGTAAATAAAATCATCATATACATGTACATATAACGTGTCCCGGCCCTCTAGTGAGGGACTCGGTGAATAAAGTCATCATATGCCATCTTGGCCGTCATCCCCGTATCATCGTATCATCGTATACATATACATATAATATGTGTCCCGGCCCTCTGGTGAGGGACTCGGTGAATAATGCGATGGATGCTTGTGCACGAAAACATGTCCTGGCCGGGACTCGGTGAAAGATGTAATAACGGTATGCACAAGCGAGTAGTGAGTAACCATATGCATATAAATCATCTTTTGAGACTCGATCGATATGTAGACTAATCAACGCTCAAGTATCGGGATAATAGTCATACTCGGTACTCTTTGAATATCATTATGGACTATATCAAAATAAAGCCTTAGGGATCATAGCCATGTATCAAATTAATACGAATGAGACTTATAAAAGTTATGGTCATTAGTCATTATAGAGTTTTCGGGAATAGAACTTTCATGAATCATTTACTATCCGATCATATAGAAAGCTCGAGGCGTGGCTTGACTATTTTAAGAATTCTAATATCAAAAGTGAATAAGAATCATAATACATGCTCGGAACTTATGAATAGAATTACCCCAAAGCTCATATCGTTTCATACTTGCATCTAGGACATGCCAAAAGAAAGAAAGGATAGGCTTTACATACCTGTTAGCGACTATCCGTAAATTCATTCGCCTCGTCGCTCTTTTAGCCTATTTAATATAAGATTAACGTTATCGTTAGTAACTATATTTTCTAGTTCGTAAATCCGTAGCCCATCGCTTTATAGAACTTGTTCTTTAACTTATACATCCTCGTTTAGGGTTTTCCATTAGTTAAGGGCTTAACGAAAATCGGGCGACATTTCCCTATATATTTGTCTAACCGAATTTCCAATTATTCTCCTGTCAACACGAAATACCAACAACGGCAATACCAACAACTTCATATCAAACTAGAATTAAATCCAGTCTTAAATCACTTCCAAAACAGCCTAATATACATTCCTTTACCGATGCTTGTATATACTTCTTTATTTTCGTATATACATAGTATAACAACAAAATACAATGACAACAACTACGGCCAATCCCACGATATTCCAGCCCACAAAACAATTCATAACAACCCTAAACACCCATATGATAACATCGATAATTTATCCGATTTCCGGAATTAATTTCGTAGTTCCCATGTCACAATTTAGCTATCTTAGAAATAAATTTAAATATATTTAGTAGAGGAGAATTATTACCTTATATGTCAAGAAATAATCTTCTTCCACCTTACTTCGCCGAAGAAAGCCGGATTCGACAACACAACAAACGGAACAACGCGATCGAGCGATGGGGCGAAACCCGTACGTTATTGAGAAGAATTATACTTGAATAAAATGTAGCCTCCAAGGAGCTACAATTACACGTTAATTCTTGCCATGGAACACGGCGGCATGTTATTGCTACCAAGAATATAGGGTGCTCACTTTTTTTCTTCATGAAATCTCAAAGAAATTGTTATATCCCGGAATTTTTGTACATTGGGACAATCCGGTTTAACTATGATAAGTTAGGGTCCAAACTATTCCGGGATACAAAGTCGGGATTTTTGACCTTCGATTTTATTTTGAGACATAAGTTGTTCATGAATTTGTTTGCATGGGACACTTAGGAAAATTTGGGACCAAAAGTGATATAATTGAAAGTTGCAAATCATGAAATATAGTATGTTGGAGTTGAGGCCATGTGTATGAGGTTTGGCCGTGTAGGTGGGTGGATTGTGTTGGGATGATGAAATGATTTTATGTAGCATGTTTAGTTGTGTAGTGTGAAGAAAAGAATGAAAATCATCTATATGTTTGTATGGTGTTGGCCGAATAGGTCCCCTTTGTGTAGATTGAGAATGAACAAATTGTCGTTATGAATTCTATATTGGAAATGAGAGTTTAATGACTCAAGATTGATGTTGTAATTGTATGGGCTGATTTGAAGGTTATTGTGCATTTGATGTAATTTGTATATTGATGAGAATAGCATTGTTAGAATGTGAATTTTGGTGCAAATCATGATTTGGAAATGAGGAGTGTGTTATAGTGAGGTTCTCGGGTTTGAAATTTGTTTTTCGAGTGAGTGGGAGTATTATTTGGGATGTTGGAAATGTTGTATGAATTGTTTAGAATGCCTTTGAATATTGTTGGTATGGGTTTGGGTTGGTATTGGAATGTATAAACGTTGATATCGATTTGAATGTAAGTAGTTGAAGTGAGTATATTGGAATATTATGTGTTATAGCCCGTATATTGTACGTTTGGAAATTCCAAGGTCGTCGTGGAAAGTTACGGGCGAGACCATTTTCGAGAAATTATTTTAATGGACGAGTTGTTATAAATATTATTTATGACTATTATTAGTATGGAAATATTGTGAAAGGTTAAGGGCAAAAAAAGAAATTCGCAAAATGGGCCGTGGAAATAATGTGGAAGGCTAGGGGTAAAATGGTAATATTAAGAAAAGTCGAGGGCAAAACGGGAATTTCACAAAAGGAGTTCTTGAAGGTTCAAGAAGGCCATATTGGCCATGTGACAAAAAGAAGAAGAAGGGAAAATAAGATGACAAAATAAGTCATCCTTTTTCTAGGAAAATTTAAGGAAAATTCTAGAGAGGCATGTGCCTCTCACATGATTAATGGAAATTATATATATATGAGGGTGAAGGGAAAATCTAGAGAAATCATCATTCAAGAAATTGGAAAAAAAAAAAAAGAGAGTGAGAGCAAGAACAAAGGGCCTATTCGGCCACTTCCATGGAAAATCAAGTCATGGAAATCTTGTTCCAAAAATTTGTTTCTTCATGTAATTCCACTAATTTGGAGGCCCTCTTCAACATTGTATAATTGTTGGAAGAAGAAAATCACTCTTTGTGGCAAACTCACAACCTTAGCCAAGTGGGGAATTAAGGAAAAAGGTAAGGATCTAATCCCTTTTTATGTGTTATGAGTAGTCTTTTATGTTGTGGTATGGAGAAATGAATGAAGTTCATGAGAATATGGAAATTTTGTTGTGGCCGAGAATGTGTAGTTGTGGCCGTGGGTGTGTGTGTGATGTGTTGTGTAGGAAGGATGAATTAAATATGTGTAGTATGTTAGTTGTTGTTGAAGTGTATAGAAATGAATGAAAATGCATAAAAATTTATGAAAATATGCATGTAGTTGTGTTGGCAGTATAGTTGCATTGTGGAGAAATGATGAATTAATTTTCCTAAGTATTTTAATTGTTGTGTTATGGATTCCATGATGTTAAATGGGAATTTAGTAGTTAGAAATGAAGTTGTGATTGTTCGTGGATCACGGAAGGAGTTAGTGTGATATTGGCTTGAATTCTTACATTGCATGGATAATGTTGTTAATGTAAATTGACATTATTGGATATTCTAGTTGTCGTCGTTATGAATTATGTGATGAAGATGGAAGGTTGTTGTTGAAGTTAGTATATATGAATGATGATGAAATGTATAGTTGTTGTGAATTGGAAGGTTTCGGTAAAGTAATATGTTAATTGAGTTGTTAGAAGATTATGTGAATTGAATTGAAGTGAATTGAATTGAATTGAATTGAATTGAATATAGAAGTGTTGCTTGAATAACTGCTAGTATTGTTGTTGGATTGGCCGAGTTGAATTCTCGGGTTTGTTGATGTTGGTTTGGGCCGAGCCATATTCTCGGGACGGTGTATTTTCGAGGAGATCTTTTTAAAATTTCGGCGAGAATATAAGTGAATTTATTTGAAAAGTTGAGACAAGTGAATAACAATGGATTAAATGATTGTATGAATTCTTTTGTATGTAGATTGACAAGTTTGGACAAATAAGCATAACTAGTTGGTCGGCACGGGTATGTAAGGCTTACCCTTTCTTTCTTTTGGCATGTCTTAGAGCCAAGCAAGGTGTGATATTAATATGTATATTCGAGTTATTCTATTAAGTGATTACGAATCTGTTTAGGAGTCGTATGTCTCCCCCACAATTTAAGTATCTAATAATTCGACGAGACGAATTACGATTTAAACATTACGGTATACGTATCTGATGTAAACATTAAGGTCTAAGCATCCGGATATAGATATTCTGAAGTAAATATTTGACACAAGCGTTCTGACATCTGATACAAGAAATTTGGAATAGGTATTCTGATTTGAGTATTCTGATATAAGTATGAGTATTCCTAACCTTGAAATAAATATTCCGACATAAGTGTTTCGATATAAGTATTACGATATAAATATTCTAATAGAAGATTACGATATAAGTATTCGGTATGAATAATCCATTATGAACGTCGATTATTTCATCGGGTCTTGGTTTATGTGCATTTAGTTTCTCACTACTAACATTTCGTGCATATGTTACGATTTCCTTCGTGGAAATCCGGGCCGGTTTATTTCGTGCGTATTATGACATATTCGGCGGTATGATGTGTTACGGTTTCGAGACCTCGCCATAGGGCGATTCTTGTCTATGGTGTTATGATGTGATATGGCTTGATATATTCGATGATATGATGTGTGTATGATGTTACGATGTGTTCGGAGTTTGTACGGAGATTTGAAATCTTTTGGAGTATGATGTGTTATGGCACCAGCGTCAGGGGGTGACCACGTTCCTGAGCCCATGCATGATTTTTTTATTTGCATTCCGTACATTTGCATTACTGCCAGGATTTGATACGTCATCGCCATTTGTTTACATTTATACTGCATATCGTACATATGTTACATGTATCTGGATTTGGTTATGATTTCGTCGGCTATACTTACGTACATTTGATTACGATCATGATTACGTTTCTTGTATTTCTGCCTTTCATACTCGGTACGTTGTTATATCCCGCATTTTGTGTAATCGGATAATTCAAGACAATCGCGGGAGTACAACAAGCAAGGCCATATTTTCATTTTGTTAAGCGTGTGAATGGCTTATGAAGATTTAGAAGCGGAATTATCAAAAAAGGTCAACGGCATAAAGGGGAATTCGCACTACGCCTCATAGAAATATAAAGGAAGGCGAAGGGTAAATTTGGAATTTGGAAAATGGTTCTATGAATTACTACTTGTCATGAAAAATACAATTGGGCTTGAAATTTTAAGAAAAAAATAAGGGCCCAACCGGCCATGGGCATGCCCCAAGCCCATGTGGGGTGTAAGTGACAACTTAAAAAGATGACCAAGTCATCTTCATTCCATAATTTACTAGAAAATTCAAGAACAACGAGAAAAGAGGAGAAGGAGCAAAAATACAAGGCCTATTCGGCCAAGAGCAAGGTTCCAAGAAAAATTTGCAAAAAATTTTCCAAAAATCATTTCCTACCTATTAAAGAGTCCCTAGCAAGGTGGAGAGGTCCTTGGAGCAAGAAAAACATATATTCATATAAGTTGGAAATCCTAGTTAATTGGAGAATCAAGGAAGAAGGTAAGGATTCATTCTTTTATATCTTTTTATGTATGTTATGGATGTTGTGCATGATGTAGTGTGCAAAATGAGTGAAATTCTTGAGGAACAAGAATATGTGGGTATGGCCGTGCATGCCTAGGTGTATGTATGAATCATGTTTTAATTATTTTATTTAGTATTTGGTTGTTATTGTTGTAAATGTTATGTTGATGTTGGAAGTTGGATGATTTTGAGAAGTTGTAGTTGTGAAGGTGGCCGTGAGGTAGGGTGTTTGTGTGGCCGTGTAAGTGTATGTAATATGGAAGAAAATGAATCAATTTTATTTTGTGTTTTGGTTGTTGTTGTGTTGAGGATTTTGTATTACCTATGAAAGCTTAATAATCTTGTGAAGTTGTAGAAGTTGGAGACTTGTGATTGAAGTATCTAAATTGAATATTATGTTCTTGCATGTATGAGAGATAATATTGTTAGTATGGTGTTGTTGGCATATGAATTATAATGTTCTTATTGGAGTTGGAAGGCTTTGAAGGAGGTAGTATATGAATTGAGTTGTTATAATGTAACTTGAATTGAATATGGAAATTGTTAGTATGGTTGTTGATATTGTGTTGTTAGTTTGGCCGGGTTGAATTCCCGGATTGTTGTTGATTGAAATTGGCCAAGTTGAACTTGGTGGGATGGAGTATTCGGGGGAAGTGTTTGCCAAAATTTCGGTAGCCAAGTATTATTTTAAGAATCCAATTCTAAAGGCACTAATTATGTTTGGTAAACATGACCAATTTGTAGATTTCCGGTGGATTTGCGACTTGAATTTGGAATAGCATAAGGAGCGGAAAAAGGTATGTAAGGCTTCGCCTTTCTTTCTTGGCATGTCCTAGATGTAATAGGTTTGGACACGGGCCTTGGGGACATTTCTATTCTCCGGAATCCGCACCTAAAGTTTCCCGTTTTCATTCAATAGAATTGAATTAATATTATGCCTAAGAGGTTGGAAAGTTAGCTAAACGTCTAGAACTCGCACAAATATGACCCGACCACCATAAAAACTCTCCTAAGTGACGTCTTGGAATGTATCATATGTAAGTCGTGTACGCCACCTCAAGTGACTCAAGGTGGGCCCACTATTCCCGAATTTTCTTTATTGCTCCGTTACCGGACGATAAGTGCTGTAACTATTCTAATGAGAATAATTCAACGTTAATAATAATAATGGTGACGTAAGGAAGAGAATAGGTCTATGACAACTATGATAAGAATGAATCCACGACTAAGAGCCTTAGGTTAAGAATCCAGTGTGAACATGAAAATGTTAGACTAGTTCTTGATCCTTAATTTTATCCCCTGGTTATGATATTATTTTCTAAAGATTTTAAACATATGAACTAACGTTTATGATGTCCACGATTTCGTTTCATGTTTTCTTTTAATATCATTTTCCATTAATAGTCCCGCCATATAACTATCGTTCCTTTAAAATGAGACATGTGTATATGTGATATGTATATGTACATGGGGTTGGGGGAAGGGATACTTGGGAATTGGGAAGGAAACTATGTTTCATTTCCACACAATCGGTCACCGCTTATCATCCGGACGCGGGATGCCCGGACGCAGGATATATGGGCGAGCCGATGTATTTCGGTGCTATGTGGGCGAGCCGACATTGCTCGGTGCTATGCTATGATCAGCTATGCTATGACCTACTATGCTATGATCGGCTATGCTATGACTTACTATGCTATGATCAGCTATGCTATGACTTACTATGCTATGATCAGCTACGCTATGACTTACTATGCTATGATCAGCTATGCTATGACCTTCTATGCTATGGCACCTTGCTATGCTATGACCCAATATGCTATGACTTGGTATGATAAGACATGATACAACTCGGTTCTATTTTTCTATGTCTATGAAAAAATGTTTTCAAGGACGGACAAGCGTGCATGTTATACGCTTTTGAAAGGGCATTCCTCTGTACAGGTTACTTTCTTATCTCAGCATATATCCATGACCCCGCGATATTGTTACTTATAACCTATGCTCTTGTTTATGTTATTTTTCATGTCTTACATACTCGGTACACTATTAAATGCGCGTCCCTTCTTGTGGACGCTTTTGCGTTTCATGCCGCGCGAGTCGGCGGATAGCGGACTTGATCCTAGGAGTTACTCGGCGGTATTGCGGCGGCGCTCCGGTTGTGTCGGAGCCTTAGTTCCTTGGTACTATTTTGTGTATATTTGGGCCCGGTATTCGGCCCTCACTATGTATATATGTACTATGTTAGAGGCTCGTAGACTATGCACGATAGATGTTTTGTACTTCTAGTTGTCATTGTCGCTGTATAAAAGTCCGGCAAAGATTATTAGACCAAGTTTATAATTACGCTATTAATGTTACTGTTGAAAAAAAAAATATCGTATAGTTCATATGGCCCACGTAGTAATAAAAGCAACATGGTAGACAGGGGGTGCTCGGTACAAGTATCGGGCACCCGTCGCGGCCCTAGTTGGGTCGTGACAGAAGTGGTATCAGAGCAGGCGGTCCTAGGGGTTTGTCTACGAGCCGTGTCCAGTAGAGTCCTGTTTATGGGTGTGTAGCGCGCCACGCTTATAAACGAGAGGCTACCGAGGCATTTAGGAAATATGACCTTCTTTGTACTCTAAATCGTGCGATAAGAGTATGCTATCGGATTCCATGTTATTCTCACAATCCTATGTTATGATTTCGATGTCTGCGGTGAAGAGGAAAGCTACGTAGCCCGAAGGGCAAGACGGTGGCCGGAAAAAGAATCGAGCAGGGGAGCCACCCGGTGGAATTGGAAGAAGGTGAGTCTCATAACGAGGCTCCTTCCCAGGCTTTTCGTGCTCCCCCCGTGTCAGCAGCGCAGGGAGGAGTCCCAGCTCCAGCCCCAGCACCACCAGTCCCCCCGCCAGCAGCTCCGGGCCAGCAGATGGCAGAGGCCATCCAGTTATTGACCCAATTAGTTGCCGCACAGGCTCAGCGGTAAGATACGGACCCGGGAGATAGGGCGGTGAGCGCAAGGGCCCGTGACTTTATCACCCTGAGACCTCCGGAGTTTTATGGATCAAAACCAGAGGAGGACCCGCAGAGTTTCATAGATGAGATGCTGAGGACTCTGAGGATCATACATGCTTCGGATACGGAGTCCGTAGAGTTGGCTTCATACAGGCTGCGGGATGTAGCAGTTCTGTGGTATAACAACTGGGTATCTTCGAGGGGAGCGAATGCACCCCCTCCGGTTTGGCAGGAGTTCACTGAGGCATTTTTGCGACATTTTCTACCGCCGGAGGTTCGACGAGCTCGAGCTGATATGTTTTTGAATCTTAAGCGAGGAAATATGAATGTCAGGGAGTATAGTCTTCGCTTTAACTCGTTAGCCAGGTATGCCCCAGCTATGATAGCTGATATGGGAGATCACGTACACCGGTTTGCTAGTGGGTTGGGGCCACACATAATTAAGGAATGCTTGACGGCTTCCTCCCGGGATGGGATGACTATTGCTCGTATCCAGGCCCATGCCCAAAACTTGGAGGAACAATATCAGCTACGGAGAGGGGAGCGTTATCCAGAGAGGGGTTCTAGGAAGCGAGGCAGATATTCCGGGGCTAGAAGCGAATATAGAGGGGGGCAGGCGCAGGGGCAATTTGGTATTCGAAAGACGTCGGTGGCCGGTGCACCACCTCGATGTGCGGATAGGGGATTTGACCGCCCGCCTATTCGGGACGAGATCGGGGTACTAGAGCTTCGGGGTCCCGATATAGGGCGGTTCCCTGCAGACGGGGGCAACCCCGCTACGGTGTGCTCGGTGTGGCGGGTGCCACACTGCGGGGTGTTACCGCGATACGGGTGCATGTTATGCTGCGGACGGATGGACCATTTGATGCGAGATTGTCCGCTAAGGAATGAAGGAAGTAGAGCTCAGCCCGCCGGGTCAGCGGTGGGTTCATCACCGTCCGTGCGCCCTCCGGGACAGGCCTCTCAGGCTCCAGCAGGTCGGGGCCGAGGCAGAGGAGGGGCACCCAGTTCAGCTGGTCCTCCGCACCGTATATATGCATTAGCGGGACGGCAGGACCCCGAGCCTTCCGCAGACGCCGCCACAGGTACACTTTCGGCAATTTTCTATGATATGTATATGCTAGTTGATCTAGATTCTATTTTATCGTACACCGTTTCTTGAATTGCTAAACGTATTAAGAGTTTGGGAATTTCGAACGAAAAGTAGCCGTACACATAGATAAGGCCAGAATGGTAATTAAAAGGAAAAATGCGTTACGAAAATGCTTCGTAAATTTGCTAAGACCCCGACTCGCCCCAGGTTACTAGACGAAGGTAGTCCAGGGAAATGGAGGCATAAATATTGGCAGCAAAACACTGAAATGTATGAAAGTTTTGAAGTTAAGCGTGCTAAAGGGAGAGCAATCCTAGGATGGGTGACCCCAGGAAATATCTTTGAAAATTCCATAAGCGTGGGAACCAGAGACGAATGCAAAGGTAAGTAGCCCGAAGTAAATTAGAGTGTGTAAAGTGGTTGGAAGCCCTATAGAAGTTGTGTTGGCTGGGGCAGATTAGACTAGCAAAAAGGAAGGAGAACATGCTAGACTTAAAATAGATATGCTAAGTGACATGTGAGATATCTACGAAGGAGACTCCCCCGAATATCATAATACGCCATGAGGCTAGTTCGACATTCGAGGACGAATGTTCTAAAGGGGGGGAGGATGTTATATCCCGCATTTTGTGTAATCGGATAATTCAAGACAATCGCGGGAGTACAACAAGCAAGGCCATATTTTCATTTTGTTAAGCGTGTGAATGGCTTATGAAGATTTAGAAGCGGAATTATCAAAAAAGGTCAACGACATAAAGGGGAATTCGCACTACGCCTCATAGAAATATAAAGGAAGGCGAAGGGTAAATTTGGAATTTGAAAAATGGTTTTATGAATTACTACTTGTCATGAAAAATACAATTGGGCTTGAAATTTTAAGAAAAAAAATAAGGGCCCAACCGGCCATGGGCATGCCCCAAGCCCATGTGGGGTGTAAGTGACAACTTAAAAAGATGACCAAGTCATCTTCATTCCATAATTTACTAGAAAATTCAAGAACAAAAGAAAAGAGGAGAAGGAGCAAAAATACAAGGCCTATTCGGCCAAGAGCAAGGTTCCAAGAAAAATTTGCAAAAAATTTTCCAAAAATCATTTCCTACCTATTAAAGGGTCCCTAGCAAGGTGGAGAGGTCCTTGGAGCAAGAAAAACATATATTCATATAAGTTGGAAATCCTAGTTAATTGGAGAATCAAGGAAGAAGGTAAGGATTCATTCTTTTATATCTTTTTATGTATGTTATGGATGTTGTGCATGATGTAGTGTGCAAAATGAGTGAAATTCTTGAGGAACAAGAATATGTGGGTATGGCCGTGCATGCCTAGGTGTATGTATGAATCATGTTTTAATTATTTTATTTAGTATTTGGTTGTTATTGTTGTAAATGTTATGTTGATGTTGGAAGTTGGATGATTTTTGAGAAGTTGTAGTTGTGAAGGTGGCCGTGAGGTAGGGTGTTTGTGTGGCCGTGTAAGTGTATGTAATATGGAAGAAAATGAATCAATTTTATTTTGTGTTTTGGTTGTTGTTGTGTTGAGGATTTTGTATTACCTATGAAAGCTTAATAATCTTGTGAAGTTGTAGAAGTTGGAGACTTGTGATTGAAGTATCTAAATTGAATATTATGTTTTTGCATGTATGAAAGATAATATTGTTAGTATGGTGTTGTTGGCATATGAATTATAATGTTCTTATTGGAGTTGGAAGGTTTTTGAAGGAGGTAGTATATGAATTGAGTTGTTATAATGTAACTTGAATTGAATATGGAAATTGTTAGTATGGTTGTTGATATTGTGTTGTTAGTTTGGCCGGGTTGAATTCCCGGATTGTTGTTGATTGAAATTGGCCAAGTTGAACTTGGTGGGATGGAGTATTTACAGGGGAAGTGCTGCCAAAATTTCGGTAGCCAAGTATTATTTTAAGAATCCAATTCTAAAGGCACTAATTATGTTTGGTAAACATGACCAATTTGTAGATTCTGGTGGATTTGCGACTTGAATTTGGAATAGCATAAGGAGCGGAAAAAGGTATGTAAGGCTTCGCCTTTCTTTCTTGGCATGTCCTAGATGTAATAGGTTTGGACACGGGCCTTGGGGACATTTCTATTCTCCGGAATCCGCACCTAAAGTTTCCGTTTTTCATTCAATAGAATTGAATTAATATTATGCCTAAGAGGTTGGAAAGTTAGCTAAACGTCTAGAACTCGCACAAATATGACCCGACCACCATAAAAACTCTCTAAGTGACGTCTTGGAATGTATCATATGTAAGTCGTGTACGCCACCTCAAGTGACTCAAGGTGGGCCCACTATTCCCGAATTTTCTTTATTGCTCCGTTACTTAGGACGATAAGTGCTTGTAACTATTCTAATGAGAATAATTCAACGTTAATAATAATAATGGTGACGTAAGGAAGAGAATAGGTCTATGACAACTATGATAAGAATGAATCCACGACTAAGAGCCTTAGGTTAAGAATCCAGTGTGAACATGAAAATGTTAGACTAGTTCTTGATCCTTAATTTTATTCCCTGGTTATGATATTATTTTCTAAAGATTTTAAACATATGAACTAACGTTTATGATGCCCACGATTTCGTTTCATGTTTTCTTTTAATATCATTTTCCATTAATAGTCCCGCCATATAACTATCGTTTCTTTAAAATGAGACATGTGTATATGTGATATGTATATGTACATGGGGTTGGGGGAAGGGATACTTGGGAATTGGGAAGGAAACTATGTTTCATTGCCACTGGTCACCGGCTTATCATCCCGGACGCGGGATGCCCGGACGCGGGATATATGGGCGAGCCGATGTATTTCGGTGCTATGTGGGCGAGCCGACATTGTTCGGTGCTATGCTATGATCAGCTATGCTATGACTTACTATGCTATGATCAGCTATGCTATGACTTACTATGCTATGATCAGCTATGCTATGACTTACTATGCTATGATCAGCTATGACTTACTATGCTATGACTTACTATGACTTACTATGCTATCGGCTATGCTATGACTTACTATGCTATGATCGCCTATGCTATGGCCTTCTTTGCTATGGCCTGCTATGCTATGACCCAATATGCTATGACTTGGTATGATAAGACATGATACAACTCGGGTTCTATTTTTCTATGTCTATGAAAAGAAATGTTTTCCAAGGACGGACAAGCGTGCATGTATTATATCCGCCTCGAAAGGGCATTCCTCTGCATGTGTTACTTTCTTATCTCGGCGATATATCCATGACCCCGCGATATTGTTACTTATAACCTATGCTCTTGTTTATGTTATTTTCCATGTCTTACATACTCGGTACACTATTCGTAATGCGACGTCCCTTCTTGTGGACGCATTTGCGTTTCATGCCGCGCAGTCGGCGGATAGGCGGACTTGATCCCTAGAGTTACTCGCAGGTATGCGGCGGCGCTCCGGTTGTGCGAGCCTTAGTTCCTTGGTACTATTTTGTGTATATTTGGGCCGGCAAGTATTCGGCCCTCCTGTATATATGTACTATGTTAGAGGCTCGTACGCCTATGCCGAGATGTTTTGTACTTCTAGTTGTCATTGTCGACGTATAAAAGTCCGGCAAAGATTATTAGACCAAGTTTATAATTACGCTATTAATGTTCTTGTTGAAAAAAAAAATATCGTATATTTCATATGGCCCACGTAGTAATAAAAGCAACATGGTATGTACCGATGCGGCTCCTAGGCGTCTATGCCGTCTCTGCCTACCAGGCGCAATGAATACGCGTCCATAAAAGAAAAGGACGCGCACAAAAAATATACCGAATATGTGTCATGCATATCAAACATAATAAAGAAACGAGAGAACATAGCTGCGGATAAATCAGAATCGATTACTTAAGGCGGAATCACGCATGCCACTTAAAAATAAACATCATCATATCATGTATACATATATAAATCGCCCGATCATATATGTACGCGTGATCATGATTAGCCCGCGTCCGGCCTCACCCGTCCGGGGTAAACATCTCATGCCGCCTACTCGTTGGTGTTCCGCCCGCCGTATAGGCACCGTGTAGTCACTTCTTCTCTATCATACCGCCCACTGTATTCTGCCATAATGGTGACTACCCGCTAACTACGCATCGTGTAGTCTTACATATACATAATATGAAGCAATTTACGAGAGCAAGAAAAGCTATAACTCTATCTGAGTGGACGTAAGGTCGAGAACCTCCGATTATATTATGGATCAACATCCTCGCTGTGTCTCACTCAAGAACTAATATCAGCGAGGCGAGACAATAACAAGAAATAACATCAATGAAATCATAGAGATAGGATTGTCAAGCTCATAACAGCCATTATCATCATCGCATCATGGAACATATCTCATTTCTATATCATGCTAAGCTCTTAAGAATCATGAACTTTAATTTTTGGGACGTAAGAAGGTCATGGAATATATGGAAGGTAGTAATATAAGACTCATGCCTTAACGAAAGAAAGGGACTAGCCTTACATACCTTTACATCTCCTTAACGACTAAGCGTTCTCCTTCCAAGCTCGCAACTCTACATTCAAGAGAATTCACACTACATTAGATCATTAGAAACATGCTTAAGGCTAAGCCATAGCGACTAAGAGCTAATCTAAAATCACAAAGATTTCCTTAGTTTCAACAACTTCCTCCATATAATAACAACTCCCAAACATCAATAACAAGACCCATAATATCATAATCAATAAACTTCTTCAAGTGAAACATTATTCAATCCTCACAATTCTCTTTAAAATCATCCACAACCATGAATACAATAGAACAACATATCCATTTTTCCCATAGTACTTCCTCGCCGTCATTAGCATCATTCATAACAAGATAGTGCTCATTTCATACAAAGAATCATGACTCGTATTAACTTAGTACTCAAAATACCCTGGTTTCCTCATATTTGAGCTCATACTCTACTTTCTTCTCTAATCCAAGTCTTTCAACCACTCAATACTTTTACAATACGAAGTAGATGTAAAACTCACCTTTGATTATATAGGAATTGTTACACCCCGTAGTTTCGTATGTTGAGATTTGAGCGATTTTCAGAGGTACGTGAGCTTATACGTGCTTAACTTATGATTATAAGGATTTAAGTTCATATAATAAGCGATGAAAGGATTAAGGGAAAGTGAATTAAGGAAATTATATTTGTTGGAACTTGGAAGAAAATATGAGAGGGCAATTTTCGCCCAACTCGGAGAAAGAATATCTTTTAGTAGAGACGAGGAGTTTTGAAGCAAAGTAAAGCCTAAAATAAAGTTCGTCGGTATCTAGTTTCCAAATAAGAACAACCTCCGTCATGGATACTGCGATCGAAGTGAGAATTATGAACGTTACAAGTTAGGTCGTTGTTAGTAAATATCAAGCATAAGCACAAGTAATAAAGAATCGCTACAAGAATCAAGCATGCTGACCCCCGAATTTGACCCACTATTTAAGGACCAAATCTGATCCAAAACCTCATTTTTTCACTCAAGAATTCTCCAAATATTTCCCAAATCTTCTAGAAAATTCTCCTAACTTCTATCCACTAGATTTTCAACGAATTAAGCATAATCTCCGGATTTAAATTGGACAGCGCGTAGTTGCGATTATACTATCATATTTTGGTGAATCTTGGTTGGAATTCAAGGCAAATATTGGAGATATCGCAGTACTAGCGAGAATAAGGTATGAATCTCTCCTTATTGATATGGATATAAGTTTATTTACGGAAGTAGAGTTGTAGAATAATCATATGGTGGATTTGTTGGTGGAAAAATTGGACAAATGTCGTGTGGGATATTTTATGGAATATATTGGTATTGATAATATTGTGGTTGATGTTGGTATTGTTGTTATTGTTGTTGGTTGCTGGATTATGATTTCAGACTGGGCATATAAACAGGGGAGATGCTGCCCGAATTTCGGCAGATTCAAAAGGTGGTTTCATTTAAATGCTTGAGACAAGTGTGTGGCAATGAGTCTAATGATTTATATGTAGACATACGAGCTTGGGAGAATAAACGTTGGGTGACTAAGAAGACCGAAAGGTATGTTAAACCTTTCTTTCTTAAGGCATGATTCCTTTGTTGCAAACCTATATATGACATCTTAAATAACCTTGTTTCTAAAAGTACCAAAGCTTACAGTTCCCGTTGTTCTTGTGATATCCTTGAGCTTGTTTCATGGCTATTGATGTTTTTCATTGATGTTGATCTCATCTTATGACTTTGTTCCTTCAAGGTGAGACGTGTTCATGATGATAGTTCCATAATAATAATCCAATGAGTTTGGGAACAGGTTCTTAAGGAATGTTTTATAGGACATGAATAGAGTGCTAGTAGAGGATCCCTAATGAGGTATTTAGTGTTCGAAGAGAGGTTTATGTTGTATCTTAGGAATTGGTTATAGTCTAGTCAAGTGGAAAGAAGTACTAATGGCCTGAGCTGTGCTTATAAGTCTTATGTGATTATGTAGATCCTACGAGTTAAGTGATGACCACGGGAAGGGCATAGAGATTACTTGTAGATGTTTAGTTATGATGTTGATTATAAATATCAATGGTCTACGACTAGTCGAGCAGATGTTACCACCGGGCTATGGCCGGTTGGGCAGATGTATGTATGTATATATTTACCACTGACTGCAAAACACCGTCGCAGAAGATTATGTAGAATCGCCCGACCGGGCCGTGACCAGCTGGTAAATATATACATACATACATCCGCCCAACCGGCCATAGCCCGGTGGTAACATCCGGCCGACTAGTCGTAGACCATTGATATTTATAATCAACATCATAACTAAACATCTACAAGTAATCTCTATGCCCTTCCCGTGGTCATCACTTAACTCGTAGGGTCTACATAATCACATAAGACTTATAAGTACAACTCAGGCTATTAGTACTTCTTCCCACTTGACTAGACTATAACCAATTCCCAAGATACAACATAAACCTCTCTTCAAACACTAAATACCTCATTAGGGATCCTCTACTAGCACTCCATTCATGTCCTATAAAACATTCCTTAAGAACCTGTTCCGAAATTCGTTAGATTATTATTATGGAACTATCATCATGAACACGTCCCACCTTGAAGGAACAAAATTATAAGGTGAGATCAACATCAATGAATAACATCAATAGCCATGAGACAAGTTCAATGATATCACAAAGAACAACGGGAATCGTAAGCTTTGGTACTTTTAGAAAACAAGTGTTATTTAAGATGTCATATATAGGTTTGCAACAAAGGAATCATGCCTTAAGAAAGAAAGGTTTAGCCTTAACATACCTTTCGGTCTTCTTAGTCACCCAACGTTTATTCTCCCAAGCTCATATGTCTACATATAAATCATTTATACTATAATTACACTCGTTGCAACACATTTGTCTCAAGCATTTAAATGAAACCCTTTTTTGAATCAACAAATTCAAAGCATCTCCCCGTTTATATGCCCTGCCCAAAATTATAATCTAGCAACCAACAACAATAACAACAATACCAACATCAAACACAACATTATCAATACCAATATATTCCATAAAATATCCCACACGACATTTGTCCAATTTTTCCACCAACAAATCCACCATATGATTATTCTACAACTCTACTTCCGTAAATAAACTTATATCCATATCAATAAGGAGAGATTCATACCTTATTCTCGCTAGTACCGACATATTCCAATATTTGCCTTGAATTCCAACCAAGATTCACCAAAATATGATAGTATAATCGCAACTACGCGCTGTCCAATTTAAATCCGGAGATTATACTTAATTCGCGTTAAAATCTAGTGGATAGAAGTTAGAGAATTTTCTAGAAGATTTGGGGGAACATTTGGAGAATTCTGGTCAAAAACGAGGTTTTGGATCAGATTTGTCCTTAAATAGTGGGTCAAATTCGTGGGGGGGTCACCGTAGTGCCATCGTAGGAAGCATCGTAGCAAGACCGTAGCAAGATTTCCGCTCGCCACCAACTTGTAACGTTCATAATTCTCCACTTCGATGCCGTATCAACGAGCAAACTTTGTCGCTACCGGAAACTAGACACAACGAACTTTATTTTAGGCTTTTACTTTGCTTCCAAAACTTCTCATGTACTAAAAGATATTCTTTCTCCGAGTTGGGCCAAAATTGCCTCTCATATTTTCTTCCAAGTTCCAACAAATATAATTTCCTTAATTCACTTTCCCTTCAATCCTTTCATAGCTTATTATATGAACTTAAATCCTTATAATCATAAGTTAAGCACATATAAGCTCACATACCTCCTGAAAGGTAGCTCAAATCTCAACATACGAAACTACGGGGTGTAACAATTCCTATATAATCAAAGGTGAGTTTTACATCTACTTCATGTTATTAAAAGTATTGAGTGGTTGAAAGACTTGGATTAGAGAAGAAAGTAGAGTATGAGCTCAAATATCGAAATAAGGGTATTTTGAGTACTAAGTTAATCTGAGTCATGATTCTTTGTATGAAATGAGCACTATCTTGTTATGAATGATGCTAATGACGCTGAGGAAGTACTATGGGAAAAATGGATATGTTGTTCTATTGTATTCATGGTTGTGGATGATTTTAAAGAGAATTGTGAGGATTGAATAATGTTTCACTTGAAGAAGTTTATTGATTATGATATTATGGGTCTTGTTATTGATGTTTGGGAGTTGTTATTATATGGAGGAAGTTGTTGAAACTAAGGAAATGCTGCCCAATTTTCGTTAGCTCTTAGTCGCCTTAGCTTAGCCTTAAGCATGTTTCTAATGATCTAATGTAGTGTGAATTTCGAATGTAGAGTTGCGAGCTGAAGGAGAACGCTTAGTCGTTATGAGATGTAAAGGTATGTAAGGCTAGTCCCTTTTTTCGTTAAGGCATGAGTCTTATATTACTACCTTCCATATATTCCATGACCTTTCTTACATCCCAAAAAATTAAAAGTTCATGATTCTTAAGAGCTTCTTATGATATAGAAAACAGATATGTTCCATGATACCGATGATGATAATGATGCTATTATGAGCTTGACAATCCTATCTCTATGATTTCATTGATGTTATTTCTTGTTATTGTCTCACCTCATGATATTAGTTCCTTCAAGGTGAGACCTGGCGAGGATGTTGATCCATAATATAATCGGAGGTTCTCGACCTTACGTCACTCCGATAGAGTTATAGCTTTTACTGCTCTCATGCATGCTTCATATTATGTATATGTAAGACTACACCGTGCGTAGTTAGCCGGGTAGTCACCATTATGACGAGTCTAGTGGGCAGCTATGATGATGACTACACAGTGCCTATACGGCGCGTACACCACTAGTGGGCGGCATGAGATGTTTACCCCAGACGGGTGAGGCCCGGACGCGGGCTAATCATGATCACACCGTACATATATGATCGGGCAGTTTATATATGTATACATGATATGATGATGTTTATTTTTAAGAGTAGCATGCATGATTCCGCCTTAAGAGGTAATCAGTTACAGTTTATCCCTTCACTTTATGTTCTCTCATTTCTTTATTATGTTTGATATGCATGACTTACATATTGATATTTTTTGTATGCGACGTCCTTTTCTTTTATGGACGTGTTCATGCCCACAGTAGGCAAGAGACGCATAGACGCTGGGAGCCTTATCGGCTATTGTGTACAGAGCACCCCACTACTCCGGAGGTGCAGCCTATTGGCATATTCTTTTGTGTACATATTTGGGGCATGGCAGGGTCTTGTCCCATCCTTATTATCTCAGTACTGCAGTTAGAGGCTCGTAGATACATATGTGTGGGTAGTAGATGTCTCATGATCTTCTTAGTGTGTATCATGCGTATCATTTTGTAGCCTCGTGGGCTTGTACATATATGTTTATTTTGAGGAGTAATTGAGGTTCGTTTCATTGTCACGACCCAACTAGGGCCGCGACGGGTGCCCGATACTTGTACCGAGCACCCCCTGTCTACCATGTTGCTTTTATTACTACGTGGGCCATATGGACTATACGATATTTTTTTTTCTTTCAACCGTAACATTAACAGCGTAATTATAAACTTGGTCTAATAATCTTTGCCGGACTTTTATACAGCGACAATGACAACTAGAAGTACAAAACATCTACTGTGCATAGCTGTCTACGAGCCTCTAACATAGTACATATATACATAGGAGAAGCCGAATACCTGCCGGGCCCAAATATACACGAGAATAGTACCAAGGAACTAAGGCTCCGCACAACCGGAGCGCTGCGCAATACCGCCGAGTAACTCCTGGGATCAAGTCCGCCTGTCTCGCCGACTCGCGCGCATGAAACGCAGCGTCCGCGAAGGGACGTCGGTACGAATAGTGTACCGAGTATAAGACATGGAAAATAACATAAACAAGAGCATAGGTTATAAGTAACAATATCGCGGGGTCATGGATATATGCTGAGATAAGAAAGTAATCTGTACAGAGGAATGCCCTTTCAGGGCAGATAACATGCACGCTTGTCTGTCCTTGGAAAACATTTCTTTTTCATAGACATAGAAAAATAGAACCTGAGTTGTATCATGTCTTATCATACCAAGTCATAGCATATTGGGTCATAGCATAGCAGGCCATAGCATAGAAGGTCATAGCATAGCTGATCATAGCATAGTAAGTCATAGCATAGCTGATCGTAGCATAGTAAGTCATAGCATAGCTGATCATAGCATAGTAAGTCATAGCATAGCTGATCATAGCATAGTAAGTCATAGCATAGCTGATCATAGCGTAGTAAGTCATAGCATAGCTGATCATAGCATAGTAAGTCATAGCATAGCTGATCATAGCATAGTAAGTCATAGCATAGCTGATCATAGCATAGTAAGTCATAGCATAGCACCGAGCAATGTCGGCTCGCCCACATAGCACCGAAATACATCGGCTCGCCCATATATCCCGCGTCCGGGCATCCCGCGTCCGGGATGATAAGCCAGCTGACCAGGTGGCAATGAAACATAGTTTCCTTCCCAATTCCCAAGTATCCCTTCCCCCAACCCCGTGTACATATACATATCACATATACACATGTCTCATTTTAAAGAAACGATAGTTATATGGCGGGACTATTAATGGAAAATGATATTAAAAGAAAACATGAAACGAAATCGTGGGCATCATAAACGTTAGTTCATATGTTTAAAATCTTTAGAAAATAATATCATAACCAGGGGATAAAATTAAGGATCAAGAACTAGTCTAACATTTTCATGTTCACACTGGATCCTTAACCTAAGGCTCTTAGTCGTGGATTCATTCTTATCATAGTTGTCATAGGCCTATTCTCTTCCTTACGTCATCATTATTATTATTAACGTTGAATTATTCTCATTAGAATAGTTACAGCACTTATCGTCCGGTAACGGAGCAATAAAGAAAATCAGGGAATAGTGGGCCCACCTTGAGTCACTTGAGGTGGCGTACACGACTCACATATGATACATTCCAAGACGTCACTTAGGAGAGTTTTTGTGGTGGTCGGGTCATATTTGTGCGAGTTCTAGACGTTTAGCTAACTTTCCAACCTCTTAGGCATAATATTAATTCAATTCTATTGAATGAAAACGGGAAAACTTTAGGTGCGGATTCCGGAGAATAGAAATGTCCCCAAGGCCCGTGTCCAAACCTATTACATCTAGGACATGCCAAGAAAGAAAGGCGAAGCCTTACATACCTTTTTCCGCTCCTTATGCTATTCCAAATTCAAGTCGCAAATCCACCAGAATCTACAAATTGGTCATGTTTACCAAACATCATTAGTGCCTTTAGAATTGGATTCTTAAAATAATACTTGGCTACCGAAATTTTGCGCACTTCCCACGTAAATACTCCATCCCACCAAGTTCAACTTGGCCAATTTCAATCAACAACAATCCGGGAATTCAACCCGGCCAAACTAACAACACAATATCAACAACCATACTAACAATTTCCATATTCAATTCAAGTTACATTATAACAACTCAATTCATATACGACCTCCTTCAAAACCTTCCAACTCCAATAAGAACATTATAATTCATATGCCAACAACACCATACTAACAATATTATCTTTCATACATGCAAAAACATAATATTCAATTTAGATACTTCAATCACAAGTCTCCAACTTCTACAACTTCACAAGATTATTAAGCTTTCATAGGTAATACAAAATCCTCAACACAACAACAACCAAAACACAAAATAAAATTGATTCATTTTCTTCCATATTACATGCACTTACACGGCCACACAAACACCCTACCTCACGGCCACCTTCAAACTACAACTTCTCAAAATCATCCAACTTCCAACATCAACATAACATTTACAACAATGACAACCAAATACTAAATAAAATAATTAAAACATGATTCATACATACACCTAGGCATGCACGGCCATACCCACATATTCTTGTTCCTCAAGAATTTCACTCATTTTGCACACTACATCATGCACAACATCCATAACATACATAAAAAGATATAAAAGAATGAATCCTTACCTTCTTCCTTGATTCTCCAATTAACTAGGATTTCCAACTTATATGAATATATGTTTTTCTTGCTCCAAGGACCTCTCCACCTTGCTAGGGACCCTTTAATAGGTAGGAAATAATTTTTGGAAAATTTTTTGCAAATTTTTCTTGGAACCTTGCTCTTGGCCGAATAGGCCTTGTATTTTTGCTCCTTCTCCTCTTTTCTTTTGTTCTTGAATTTTCTAGTAAATTATGGAATGAAGATGACTTGGTCATCTTTTTAAGTTGTCACTTACACCCCACATGGGCTTGGGGCATGCCCATGGCCTTGGCCCTTATTTTTTTCTTAAAATTTCAAGCCCAATTGTATTTTTCATGACAAGTAGTAATTCATAAAACCATTTTTTCAAATTCCAAATTTACCCTTCGCCTTCCTTTATATTTCTATGAGGCGTAGTGCGAATTCCCCTTTATGCCGTTGACCTTTCTTGATAATTCCACTTCTAAATCTTCATAAGCCATTCACACGCTTAACAAAATGAAAATATGGCCTTGCTTGTTGTACTCCCGCGATTGTCTTGAATTATCCGATTACACAAAATGCGGGATATAACATTCATGATAAGTTTGTTTTGGGAATGGTGTATGTTCAGGTTGAGTTTAATGATAAGTCTGATGGGTAGTGCTCGGTAGTCAGCACCGGGTACCCGTCATGGCGCTCTAGCTGGGTCGTGACACTGTGAACCTTTGACTTACCACTGAGGACTGAAACCTGTGTGATACTATAATTACGCACGATCGTATGCCTCTTTATGTGTCTATACCATTATTGTATTGATGAGAATCTAGCGTATACGTCCCTCTACGACTCTCGTATGCATAACCACATCTGAATAACTGTCCACCTATGTGTATCATCGTCCGTCCATAGTGCATACAACTTTTCTGAATACAATGAACGCGATTCAAATGCAATGCAAAGAATGAATATCAGATATGTATGTATACATATGCCTTTAGCCATTCGCTCTGTCGAGCATCATATCATATCGGCTTCTTCAGACATCATAATTATCATATACCAGCTGATCTGGTGGTTTGCGCATATAATGCCATAGCCTTTCCCATGCCCCATAATATCATGATGCATAAGTATATAAATATCTATGTATAGATAATGCATGACAAGACTTATGAAACTCGGAACTCCCTTCAGAGTGACTTTCTAGCCGTTACCTTCCTACCTTGTTAAGAACATCTTCTTATTATTGTACGCCCCCTTCGGGACATAGAATCCTTATGAAATGTATACAAAATATGAAACCTTATATATATGCCCCTTCGGGACTTAGGAACTCAAGACATGATCAACATCATCATATGGGAAACAAGGACATAAGCTCTTAACACCTCTAGGAATAGAGTCATTATGAGGAATGTTTGGTTACATTTTGTTTCCATATAGACCATGCCAAAAGAATGAAGGAAAGGTTAGCCTTAACATACCTCTTGTAGTCGAATCGATCTCAACACGAGCTCAAACCGCAACACTTCTGTCACACCCTAACAATGGTAGGGCATGACGGGCACCCGACTCTCATCAGAGTCGAGCGAACCCTTCATGCCCTACCATTGTTAGGGTGTGACAAAGTGGTATCAGAGCAGTTCGTTCTAGGGGTTGTCTGCAAAGTCGTGTCAGGTAGAGTCTTGTTCATGGGTGTGTTGTCGACCACACTTATGAACAGGAGGCTACAGGGCATCTAGGATGGTTTCCCTTCATTCAGATCATAGATTGTGCTATAGAGTTGTGTTATAGGCCTTTAATCCTTGCCGCTAACTTTAAGATTTGAATTTTGATTAAGTGATTGTAAAGTGCAGCTATGATTACGAAATTAGAATTGTTCCTAAGAAAGGTAAGTTCTCGATGATTAATGATTGTTATGTGAGGTAAGTGCGCGAGTGTCAAGGATTGCAGTAAGAAAGGTATGCTTTTTATCGAATTGAGAATTCCATTTGTGAAGAGCATTTGTACGTATGTATAGGGTATTGTAATATGATTGTGGCCCCGTGAGGCATGTTGATATATTTTGATTGTTGCCCCGGAGGCTTGTTGGTTAGCCGTGTACAGGTGGGTAGTACAAATTACGAGCGATTCTCGCCTAAATTTGGTTAAAAATTGATTGTGATTAGTATATATATGTGTGCTATGATTAGTAAGAAACACAAGTGTAAACTGAAGAATGAAAGGTTAATAATAGTTGTAAATCGGCTAAAAGGAGGGTTATAAGATGGGTTCAGAATGAGTTTGAGAGTTAGGTTGAAATTACTCGAGGATATAGAAGTGAGTCGAGGATTAAGATAAGTTCTCTCGGGGATTAGAAGTAAGGTGGATGAACTAAGATTAATGTGATTCGAATAATGCGATAAGATTATGAGAAGAGACTTAAGAGGGGAAGCAATGATAAGCAAGGAGTCATTCGAGAGGTGAGTTAGTATAAAAAAGAGTTAGCTTAAACGAGTAAAGAATGAAACAAGGAAGAGAAAGAGACATGATTATATGTGTTTGAGGAAAGGGAGTAATGTTTCCCTTATAGAAATCAATATAACTGAAAGCATCAATGAGGTTAAGGGAAGTTGAAGCTTATAGAGGAAAGATAAGTATTGAAAAGGACTTTAGGAATTATGAAGGGTTGAGTGATATAATAAGCATAGGAATTGGATACGAGTATTAGTCTTTATTTAACATTCGAGGACGAATGTTTCTAAGAGGGGAAGGATGTTACACCCCAAAAAATTTCGTGTTACTAAGGCTGCAGACGGCTTAATGTGAGCTCAAGGAGGAGAAAATATTACAAGTATAAATGATGAAATTCTACTGTATTAGCATGAGGATAGCATGAGTATGATATTTGGAATTCGTACAGTATGATTGGAATGATACGTTAAAAGATATATAGCCTTCGTGATAGTAAGCTAAGTGTCACGACCCGAACTACGGGCCATGACGGGTATCCGGGGCTAACCACCGAACACCACACATTCCGTTACCTATATGCCCTCATTCATAACACTTGCTCAAATTCATGAAAATATATCGTCGTTTGAGACATAATTACTTTTATAAACATAAGCCCTTCGGCTATCAAAATAATATATATACAAGCACATACATAAAGACCATGGGGCCATACTACCTACACATGCGTATCTACGAGCCTCTACTGGAATACTAGACATAGGGACGGGACAGGACCCCGTCGTGCCCAATCATGAATATATACATATATGTACCAAAAGAATAATCAATGGCACCTCCGGACAATGGAGTGCTCACAAGTCGCCTACTAGCTCCTATGGATCGGACCGTCTCCTTGCCTACCTGTGGGCATGAACACAGCGTCCAAAGAAAACGGACGTCAGTACGAACATTGTACTGAGTATGTAAGGCAGGAATGAAATAAGCATAATAAGAAAATCGTAAGTCGTGAGATGGAGATACAACCTGCGCCTATTTTTAAGCATCGTTACATGTCATATACATTCGTCATACATAAGCATATCATGTACATTATCATAACGCATACTTTATCATATCACATATACATCATCATACCATACATGCATCGTCGTATCAATCATACATCATCATGTCGGTAACCCGCGTCCGGGTAACCATCGTATGCCGCCCACTAGTGGTGTCATGCCCGGCCTTCTAGGCTCGGTGGAATCATATGCAGCCCGCCTTAACGGTGATATGTCCGGCCAATTAGGCGCGGTGGTATCGCATCATCATCATATATCATGCATTTATCATCATACATATCATAGACTTATCACTATCATTCACTTCATGTGCATATCATGGTTCTATCATAAATTAACATCATTATACGTATATCATCAATCTATACCTTAGGGATCGAAAGCAACCATAACTATGTCGGGGTGACTTAAGGTCGTAAACCCCCGATTACTTTATGGAGTAACCATAGTCGTCATATCTCACCTTGGAAGGACTACGTTAAGGTGAGTGTACATGAAGAAGAAATTAGTGGATCATGGTAAACATCATTAGCTTCGTAGATAAATTATATCGTGGTCTCTAGACTTAAGCTTGGCATCATCATCGTCGTATTCATATCACATTTCTTGTCTCGTATAACCATTTATGAACATAGGCCTTTAGTCCTTTGGGATGTAGGAAATTCACAAAGAGGAAGTAAAATCATGCATAAGATTCATGCCTTAGAAAGAAGGGCTAAGCCTCACATACCTTTGTCGTTTAACTATTCTATCGCTTGCTCGTTCTCCTTTAATACACTCGTTTATACCTTCAAGATAATTCGTATCAACATTAGCTATGTCATCGCAAAAACCTACTTACTAAAGCTATAGAAATTTGGGCAGCATTTCCTTTGTTTATACTACTTTCCGCCATATTCCATATCAACTCCCAACATTCATAACAACAATCACAATATCGCTAGTAGTAGGCATCATCTAATTATATTGTCCACAATTCATGATTTCACTACAATTCTTCATGACTATGACAAAAGTCCATCATCGCATTATTTCACATCCAATACTTATTTCATGTTCTAGACGTCATTTATGACACATTTGTAACATCAACACAACCATTTTCATGATTCACTCCAACTACTATTCCACAATGACATTTTTCACCCATTTTCTATTCTCTTCTACCATTTATGTGTTTCAACTTAATAATACTTCAAATAACATAGAAAGACCATAAAACTAACCTTAATTGATGGAGGAATAAGCTTTAGATGACATTCACCTTTTCCACCAAAACCCTACTTCCTCTCTCTTAGGATTTCTTGAGTTAAATGACTTTGATGAAGTTTCCTTCACTTGATTCACTTGATTTCTTGTTGTTGATCTTTGGTTTCTATTGTTTTCTTGTGGATGAAATGTTTGGATTGTTCTAGAGTTTTCTTGAGGTGTGGAGGTGGGAGATGAAATGAAAATGAAATGAAAAGGGTCCCTTATATAAAAATCCATTTCAGCCCCGACCAAGATATACGGACCAACATACGGTTCGTATGTCTGGCCGTAGTTCTCGTCCAAAGGGAGTATGGTATTCTGGGCTGAATCTACGGTTGGACATACGGTCCATACTATTTATACGGCCAGTATGTCTGGCCGTAGATTGTCCAGTTTTTCCGAGAATTGTTTCGTCGACTTGTTTGATCTCCGATCCTTATGGAACTTTCTCAACACTTGTTTATCACTTAATTACCATTCTAAGGGACATTATAACTCTTCCTCAAGGTACCATTAGCACGTTGTTAACTCAATACTCAAAGTGCTTATCCGATACGCTCAACTTATGACTCGCTTCCCTTAACAACTTTCTTTCCTTAACTCGAATGTCTTTGGAAATCTTAATTAGGACCATCCCATACTATTTCTTACTTATCCCAAACCTCGTGTTCATCATGCCCTTCGTGAATCTATTCACTGTATGCTAAGGGGAATTTTTCGAGGTGTAACACTCTCCCCCCCTTTTGGAACATTCGTCCTCGAATATTAAGTCGTCGGGGATTTTAGAAAAATTTCGCCAGAGTTTCCCCTATAATATGGCATTACCATCCTGTCACAACAACCCATAATATCATTGCCTCACAGGGCCACAACACAATAGCAATATAAACTGGCCTTACACGACCCATACGCATAAAAGAAAAGCATACATACCTTATCATTTCGACGTCTCGCCATAGATCTCTTCAGTGGGCCGAAATAAATGTGGATATGTATTTCATCTTCTTCCGCTTCCCAAGTCATCTCTTTCCTGATTGTTAGTTCGCCATAAGACTTTAACTGAAGCTATTTCCTTGTTCAAGTTTCCGTACTTGCACGTCTAGTATGGCAATAGGCACTTCTTCATAAGCTAGCTTTTTCGCGATTCGAACATTATCTATTGGCACAATCTTTGTAGATCTCCCACACATTTGCGGAGCATGGAGACATGGAATACTGGATGAACTAGCTCAAGCTGCAAGGCAAATCCAATTCATAAGCTACTCGACCCACTTTGCGGATGATTTTGTAGGGTCCAGTATATCTAGGACTCAACTTTCCTTTCTTACCAAATTTCATCACCCCTTTCATTGGGGATACCTTCAAGAACACCCAGTCATTGACTTGAAATCCTAGATCTCGCTGGCGGTTGTCCGCATAAGATTTTTGGCGACTTTGGGCTGTCAATAATCGATCTCGGATCGTCTTGACGTTTTCTACCGCTTGTTGAATCAACTCGGGGCCTATTAATTATACTTCTCCGACATCAAACCATCCAATCGGAGATCTACACTTCCTTCCATATAAAGCTTCATACGGAGCCATTTGGATACTGGAATGGTAGCTATTGTTGTATGCGAACTCGATTAAGGGTAAGTGGTTATCCCAACTACCACCAAAATCTAGTACACATGCTCGTAGCATATCCTCCAAGGTCTGTATAGTACGCTCGGCATGTCCGTCAGTTTGCGGGTGAAATGCCGTGCTGAGCCTTACTTAAGTACCTAGACCTTCTTAAAATGATTTTCAGAACTTAGCTGTAAACTGTGCTCCTCTATCTGTAATAATGGATATTGGAATACCGTGAAGTCTCAAAATCTCCTTGATGTACAACCTCGCATAATCTCCTGCTGAGTAAGTAGTTCTGATTGGGAGAAAATGGGCTGCTTTTGTCAATCTATCCACAATCACCCATTTCGAATCATACTTGCCTCGAGAGCGGGGAAATCCTACAATAAAATCCATATTGATCACTTCCCATTTCCATGTAGGAATTTCTACTGCTTGCAATAATCCCCCTGGCTTTTGATGTTATACCGTCACTTGTTGTCAGACATTGGGCTACAAATTCTGCTATGTCTCTTTTCATGCCATCCCACCAATACATCAATTTAAGATCATGATACATTTTCATCGCTCCTGGATGGATAGAATATCGAGAATAATGAGCTTCTTCCAGAATCTGACGACGAAGTCCCGCAATATCCGAAACACATAACCTGCCTTGGTATCTGAGAACCCCATCTGCTGAGACTTCAAATGGTGACTTTTCTTTTGGAAACTTCACACCTTTATAATACTTCAATTTGGGATCCTCGTATTGGTGCTCTTTTATTTCTACATCCAAGAATGACACTGTAGGATCGTTAACACTAATTCCAGCATCGCCTGAATCAATTATACGTGCTCCAAGATTAGCTAGTTGACGGAGTTCATGGATCAATTCTTGCTTCTTCAAAGGCACTTCACATAGGCTACCCATGGATCGGTGACTAAGCGCATCCGCTACTATATTTGCCTTTTCGGGGTGTTATAAGATATTCACATCATAATCTTTCAGTAGTTCTAACCACCGCCGCTGCCGCAGGTTTAGCTCCTTCTGTTTGAAGATATATTGGAGATTTTTATGATCTGTATAGATATTGACATGCACGCCATACAAATAATGTCTCTACATTTTTAAGGCATGAATAAAGCCGCAAACTCAATTCGAGATCGCGAGTTGGGTAGTTCTTTTCATGCTTTCGTAGCTGCCTCGAAGCATAAGCAATGACTTTTCCATGCTGCATTAATACACACCCTAACCCAACGCTGGAAGCATCGCAATATACAACGTAGCCATCCGGCCCTTCTGGAAGTGTTAAAACAGGAGCTGAGGTTAATCTGTCCTTCAACTCTTGGAAGCTACGCTCACAAGCGTCATTCCACCGAAATTTTGCCGATTTCGGGTCAACTTCATCAATGGGCTGAAATGGATGAAAAGCCCTGCTATTTAATGCGTCACGACCCGTCTGGGGCCGTGACGAGTACCCGATACTTGTACCGAGCACCCCTTACCTATCATTGTATCCGTACCTCTTAGCAAGTCGTATAAAAAGGCCATATTTTTTTTCAAACCGAACATTAACATTAGCAAAATTATTATGAACATAAACTAGCTAGCTTTGCTATCGCTTCATACAACGGCGTTAAGATGCCAAATTACCACATATTTAACGTACATAATCGACCGAACATATCCGTCTACGAGCCTCTAGACATAATACACTTATACCTAGAAAGGGCCGAGCACGTCGCGCCCCGAAAATATATACACAAAAGAGTACCACGTGGCGAGGCTCCGGACAAGGGGCCGCGTGTACGGGGAGTCAACGATCTCCCCCGTCCCGACCGCGCG